>NW_025767331.1:0-225317 GCF_003918875.1 Haliotis rubra
TATATGATAAAAATGTATATTGATATGGTCTATTTATATTAAATGCATTGAACCACAATGAATTTTCTGAATGATATAATTTCAAAGTCTCTGTATCAATAATTTATCTTACTTTTTGGTGTATATTGCCATATACTCTGTGCTATGTATTGAGCTCATAAGAGCTCATGCAGGTGTTTGTAAGTAATATATTTTTGTGTTTATCATTGTTCATTATGTCTGTTGTATCTTAGATGCCTCAAACTCCTCGGCCTGTGTCCAAGAGAAAGGCAATAGGCAGAGAAAGAAAAAAGCTGCACAGTTATGAACATTATGATGAAGAGAAGCAAGTTGAACATGTTGCTGCAGACCACTCCTACTCATTTCCTATGTGAGTAGCCACAAACATTTGAGATTTGTTATATTTTCTTGTTCTTTTAAAATATTTCTTGAATACACAGTACTGTTTTATACAAAAAATACTTATAAATATTTCCACACTTTTACACCAGACTTTAGACAAACTTTAATATGCCAACTATATGGGCAAATGAATACCACCATTCAATCTCCACTCAAACAACTCCACCCCCTTTCTGACATCTCTCCCACCCTCGCCTCTCCATATGTTTACCATGTGTCAATATGAGACAGCTACTTGCTAGATCACAATGACATGTAACAAACAGTTCTGTCATGGTGTTGTAAAGTCATCTCCATCCATATTATATGTGTGTTATTATTTTTAAAGCTGATGTTGTTTTCTCCCTGAAGTGTTTCAATGAGTGATAATATATCCATTTCTATTCATTGACATATATTCTTAATTACATAATATTTGTAAAACAAATATTATTTGTATGTGATGTCATTGTAATTTATTGCACTTTTCAGAAAAGACTGCAGTGAGAGGTGCGGATGGGAAACTGCATGGGATAATTTCTATCTAAAAGACAGCAATCCATCACCTTCCACACCCCTTTACAGTGAAGTGACAGATTCTGACAACTGTTCTGCCAATGCGTTTTATGTTGTTCTCCACAAAGTATTCCAGTATAATGCTGAAGATGAACTGGATGTGGTTGTTTGCAGACTGTTGACTGAGAGGACATATGCAAGATATCTTTCCCTTATGGATGAAGTTAAGCAAGACCTATCAGCCTTTGGACACTTACTGTTTTCTGGTGCCAATAAACATGGTTTGAGATTTGTTCAACCATATGATCATGAACCTAGCCAGGCCATGAGACTGAATTTGATCATCAATCAGTCATTGAAACCAACTTTATTTGTCCATGGCAAGGAAGTAAATACTAATCATGATTTTTGGACTGGTCTTCCACATATATATCATTCTGTGAAAGACATCCAGAAGTTACAGTCCAAACTGGAGCGATGGGACATTTGCATGGGAAACTTTGAGGCTCAGTATGTATCCATGGTGCCTCAGGTGTTGGAATTTACAAGAGTTCAGGTTGTGTCTCTGCTGTTGCCTACCGGGAAGATATCCATGCTATCAGAGGTGACATTCCATACGAGTCAACAATACGTTCAACTAATTGCTGTCTACTGGTTCAATCAAAGAGGAGGTGCAAACACTGTGATCTGTACAGAAATACTCTGCGGAAGAAGGATTCACGTCAAAAGGCCCACACTGTGTCAACATTTTCTCTGAAGAAAACACCCCACAGTACTATGAACAGAATTCATCTGGTTAAAAAAATTAATATGCTAAAACATGAGAAGAGATCAATTCAAGCAGAACTTGACCGACTTAAAAGACGGGTGCTTGATGTCATCAAAACAAAAGGACATGTGTTGAGCTACAGTGAAAACGAAGAACTCTTACAACTTGTGGAACAATACACAAGTGATGTCTTGAGAAGTTATCCAGACGAAACTTCCACTCAAAGGCTCTTCTGGGACCAGCAGCTAAAGTATGCAAAACTCAAAACAAATCCATAATGAGGTGGCACCCTATGATGGTAAAGTGGTGTTTGTATTTACGTAGCAAAAGTCAGAAAGCTTACAATGTGGCCAGAGATTCTGGATTTATTGCTCTTCCAAGTACCCATTACCTTATTTGACTATTCACATGTCTTGCCAGTACATGTGGCTTTCATGAAAGATTTACTGAACATCTGATTGAACAGGCTGAAAAATGTGGAATGTACAAGGAAGAATGGAAATCCTATGTTGGGATCCTCCAAGATGAAATTAAAGTATCAGAAGGACTGGTTTATGACAAGAAAAGCGGCGAGTTAGTGGGATATGTAGAGCTGGACAAAACCGGGAATGACATCAGTAATATGGAAAATCTGCTTATTGACAGTGATCCCAAACTTGCAAAATCCATTCTGGTTGTTATGGTGAGAGGCATCACTACATCTTTGAAGTATCCATTTTTTTCTGTCTGGCTACTGATGGAATAACTTCAGCGACTTTATACCCTCCAATATGGGAAACTGTGAGAATACTAACGATTGAATGCGGGTTGAAGCCATTGTTTATTACATGTGATGGGGCAACACCTAACAGGAAATTCTTAAAACTACATCATTGATGAAAATTTGCAGAATACTTTTGGACTTTAAACCCATATTCGCTTTCCCACCAGGAAACTGTATTTCATATCTGATGTCCCACACTTATTGAAAACAACAAGAAACTGTTTCTCAAATTCTGGAGCACATAATTTGGCACGAAATCTTTGGAAAAGTGGGAAATGCATTTCATGGACTCATATTATTCGCTTGTATGAAGATCATGTTGAAACACCATTATTTACCCTATGTCCCAAATTAACCAGACATCATGTACATTTATCATCATTTGCAAAGATGAAAGTAAACCTAGCTGCACAGGTACTCAGCAAAACAGTTGCAGATGCTTTGGAAGAACTTTATGGGGACCATGTGACAGAAACTGTGAAATGTATTAAGCCACATGAATCGTTTCTTCGACTGTCTTAACACTAGACATTTAGGGAGGCAAAGCGCTAAAGAGGAACCCAGACCTAGAACCATATAGGACACAAGATGACTCGAGATTTCACTATCTGACTGATGAGTTTCTACAATATTTCAATGACTGGGAAGTGGCAGTAATGAACAGGGCAGGACAATATACTCTACGTCAGCGAACAAATATGAAGCTGAGTCAACAGACATTGAATGGTCTCCATATCAGTGTGAACTCCATTGTAGAATGCACTAAGTTTCTTTTGCATGAAGGAGCAAGTTTTGTTTTGACCCACAGATTTAATCAAGATCCCCTTGAAGAACATTTCGCTCATTATAGACATAAAGGTGGATCATGAATCCGAACTGAAGTCTAATTCGTACTCTGTCCATTCACCCAACATTGCCGATAAATCGACATCGGATTCGTCCCAATACAGATAATCTGACATCGTGTTTGTTTGTATTTGGGTAGATATATAGCGATCGCAGTTGGTATATCACATAGATGAGTAAATCATCACTGCAAGTATAGAACATGTGACATGCACATACACATGACGTATCGCGTCGAGAAAATTTCTGACAGCTGCGTTATCCGGATGTTTTGGTAACTACGGAAAGCAATGCGCAAGCGCAAGATGGTCAAAGGTTAACCAATCGCGAGTCGCAGCCGGGGAACGTTATCACTCGCTATCAATGAACACGGTCAGCTTACGCTGCGCACATCGCCTAAGGCTTCCAATCCTGTGTATATACGTCTTTGCTATAATCTAATGAAACGATCACTTGGTGCTAAACGTCGTTACAGTAGTATATATCTATTTCTGTATGGTGGCAGTCAATACTTAAAAGTCTCAGTGATTCCAGAGTACAGGTTAAATTTGAAAGTCTCCCAGTCCAAATCACGTCTACATATGAGAATATGATACACAACACAGACATCAAAAGGTCAGAAACTCTACATTACTTCGGACAATGGACACTGGTAGGTGTGGGATAATTTGTTAACCCCGCCTGATAGTCTAACAAGATAAACTTGCTTACTTATACTTTGTAAACAAGACAAGACTTACTTCTTTGGTTAGTGTCTGGCAGTGGGTCGCTGGGCATGGCGGTGAAGTAGCGTTGTGGTTCTGTCTCCTCCTCCTCCTCTTCCATCACCTCCTTCCCCGACATACTTGAACACACACTGTCTGCTGTGTCCCCTATCTCCAGGTCCCAGTTCTCCTCAGGCTTGAAGTCACTATCTTTGTCACCTGAGTCGCCATTTGGTGACACCTGACACGGTGGGGACACCTGCTCCGGGTCACTAAAACTGTGCTCCACGGCACCAGAGCCCTTATCACTTAGCTGATGAAGATCGTCCGGCGACGTGGACTGACCGTCATTGTTGGTGTAATTCGTGGTGAGACTAAACTCCGCACTTGTACTCGTTTCCTGACTACTTGTGCTGGGTCCTACGGGACTGCTACTGCGACCCTCAGACCCAGACTCCTGAGGAGAGATGTCACTGTTGTCTTGGCAACTATGATACACAGAAGGGTCACTATGGCAACCATGGATAGCCATGGCCCGCATTTTATGATCTATTCCATCCACAGGGTCACTGATCCCCTCATCGATATCAGGGGAGTCACTTGTGGCATCATTGCACATGGAGGAGGGCTCGTCCTGTAGAGTGAGCTGCTGTCGACGCAGGAGACTCTGCTGGCTAGATTTGACGTAGTCTTTCACATCCTCTGTTGGTGCAGAAATAGAGGTTAGCGACATGATACATAGTTACATACATCCTTGATTTTCAAGAGTTCTGTATCCTAAGGATAAATGCAAATGACCCATTCACCATTTCAACTTTGGAGTTACTTGCGTGACATCATGCTATAAACAGCTGTCTAATCAAAGCACTGTTCTTTGACTATAACAAGTAGTGATATCACCAATACCCACTGTATCACATCACAAATACGACAAGGAGTGTCATCTGGCATAATTATCTTTATCTTCATACATTTATAACAGTGTCCTGATTGGACAAAATATGTTGAGGTTGTGTCACAGGAGCCAACTGCTCTGAATGTAGATACATGTCAAACTCACATTCAGATATGGGAATCGAGTAGGGTGTATTATGCATTAGTGAGATCAATTATGTGCTAAGATAGCAAAGGAAAGATGGACAAAGGCTACTGACTTGAATTCCGAAACAAAGTTTTGGTGGTGGTCCAGCATACTTACATTAGATACCAGTATATTTACAGAATTGGGATGCTGGGTAATAGTGGATGCATTATGAAGGCATGACACTGATCTTAATTTCCAAGCAGCCTCAGTATTGAAAAGATAAGAACTGGCGATAAATCTATGGAAACGTTTTTCTTTTCTGTCAAGTACTTAATCATTGAGGCTTTCTGTTTGTATTAGTCTCGGAAACACGAGTCTTTTTTTGAATATTTGGGTTAATATAATACTTGTATATACTGGTTAATGTATAAATTGAAAATCTGATCAAATAATATCGTTCTTGCTTAATACCTAAGAAAAGGTAAACAACAGAGGAAAGCCAATTCCAATAGAAATATGATTGTTAAATGGAAGCACTTCAGTACAATCAGAGAAGGTTTGTTGGTAGACTTGATAGATCATAAAACTGCTACCTTCTGGCCTTGGAATATTGGATATGAAACACCTAATTGTAATGACACCTATTTTATTTGGATCACTTTCAGTGGGTGAATTCACAAAGCTGCCAACAATATTCCAGGCAAATCTGAATCCAATCAAATCTGGACCAAACCCACAAGTCATTGATACTGGACAGTATGCAGGCAGATCGGGCATTGTTGCCACTGCATCTTGTTCCGACCAGATTCCATGACCTTTAAATGAGGCAGAATTTGTGGGGGCTTGTTATTTTGTCCTGATGGACAACCTGTGTCAGTAGCTGCTGGCTCCACAGTGTTGTTTCTGAATGTGCACCTGCTGCTTGTACTGACAGGTTTATGTTCCACTTACCTGGTGTGGGGATGGTGACGTTTATGCGAATTGTGTTCTGATGTCGGTCCAACAGCTGGTAGAATTTGGTCTTGAGGAATGGGGTGTACACATCTTCGTCATCCATTGGGTATTGGACGTACACCTGAACAACAAACACAGCAGTTCATTGCACCACATTACCACAGAGGTGAGGGAGGTACAGCGCTCCACATCATGGAATCTCAGCTTAATGCTGGCTGGCTGGCTGAGTATGGTTTTACGCCGTTTTTTAGCAATATTCCAGCAATATCACGGCAGGGGACACCAGAAATGGGCTTCACAAGTTGTACCCATGTGGGGAATCGAACCCGGGCCTTCGGCGTGACGAGCGAACGCTTTAACCACTAGGCTACCCCACCGCCCCTCAGCTTAATGCAGACGGAAAGACTGAAGTGTGGCAGATGCATGTGTTCATTGCTGAAGATTCTGTTGCATTTGATTGGCCAACCAGGCAAGTATGTTTGCATTCATCTTTTATTTATGTGTATATCTTGCATTATATTATAATGTACATGTAAGGGAGCATCCATTTAATCCCTCCCCTCCTCCGTCCTTCTGTAGATGACCTCACAATGATTTGTCCCATCATTTTATGGATTTTGTCGTGAATTCTATAGGGTTTTACTGAAACTGGAAATGGTACAAAAGTACTGATGTTCCTTCTGTGACTCACTCACCTTATTACTTTTGAAAAAGCCTTCAGCTTTTAGCGTTTTGTTTGGCACTGTGAGAGGTCTAAGGTCATTGTGGAATCTTTCCAAGACACATGTCATCTCCGTGGACTCAAGTTCCAATGTCTGTCAAACCAGACAGACACATATAGGACACAGCAAATAAAGAATAAAGCATAAGAAAACAGAATATATTCATGAAACACACACATACATATGATTTTCAGTGAGTAGAAGCATGTTTTTCTTAATGCCCCATCTGTGATATTTCACCATCACTATAAACTAACAAATTGTAACTGGGATATAATAGCACTAATTTCATCTTCAGAGAATGCCATAGAGAGAAAGTGTAAAGTATCTGACCTGTGTGACGAGGTTCTTGAACTCGCTGACCGTTTGGACATGGTAGGCGCGCACACTGACCGGAGAGTGGATCTCTCCCTTCTTGGTGTCCACAACATACACCTTCACTGTCACACCTTCAACACAGAAAACATCCAAACATTAACATCGGTTCATACACCTTCACTGTCACACCTTCAACACAGAAAACATCCAAACATTGACATCGGTTCATACACCTTCACTGTCACACCTTCAACACAGAAAACATCCAAACATTAACATCGGTTCATACACCTTCACTGTCACACCTTCAACACAGAAAACATCCAAACATTAACATCGGTTCATACACCTTCACTGTCACACCTTCAACACAGAAAACATCCAAACATTGACATCGGTTCATACACCTTCACTGTCACACCTTCAACACAGAAAACATCCAAACATTGACATCGGTTCATACACCTTCACTGTCACACCTTCAACACAGAAAACATCCAAACATTAACATCGGTTCATACACCTTCACTGTCACACCTTCAACACAGAAACATCCAAACATTAACATCGGTTCATACACCTTCACTGTCACACCTTCAACACACAACATCCAAACATTAACAGAAACAACACACGGTTCATACACCTTCACTGTCACACCTTCAACACAGATAAACATCCAAACATTAACATCAGGTTCATACACACAGAAGCTTCATAAGCAGACATGCATACACACTACACACCAGTGACATACTCACACCACACTTACACCCAGTGTATACACACACACACACATCAGTAAAATACCACACATACACACACCACTATACAACACACACACACCACACACAAGTAGAAATACCACATGCAGCAGAATAAACAACACACACATTGGCATACACACCAGTATAAACACCACACACATCAGCATACACACTACACACCAGTATAAATACCACACACCACATATACACACCAGTATAAATACCAACACCACAGTATCACACACCACACCAGTATAAATACACACCAGTATAAATACCACACACCACTATACACACCAGTATCACACCACCACACACACCACTATACACACAAGTAGTATCAACACCACACACTACACCACTATAAACACAAGTATAAATACACACACCAGTATAAATACCACACACACACTATACACACAAGTATCACCAGTATACCACACACATCAGCACACACGTATACACAAGTATCAACACCACAAACATACACACAAGTATAGACACCACACACTTGTATAAACACCACACTCAAGTATGCACACTACACACACCTGCATACACACAACCACACATGCCAACACACACACCAGCACACATACCTCCTGGCTTGTACTCTTGGAACTTCTGGTCAGGACGCTTGGTCTCCAGCAGGAGGTCGAAGTTGTAGCAGGACTTGACCCCTCCCAGCAGACAGCCCATGGAGCTGTCCTCCTCTCCATCAAATGACTTCTCCAGTGAGTCGGAGTACTCATCGTACTTCACCAGGCGGCAGTCCGACAGAGCTATTACATCCTCGATATCGAACGACTGGAGATAAATGTTTGGATGGTTGAGGTAGAGAACTAAACAGCAAGAAGGTGGTCTGACAGGTGATCTGACAGGTAACCAGTACAGGTAACCAGGACAGCAACCGTGGAGGCATACAACAAAGGATGTTTGTGTGACAAATGGTAGCCAACGGAAAGCCAAAAGATGAATATAAGTATGTAATTTTCTGACTAAAATTGATATTTTATACTTATCCTGACTCATGCTTTTTGCTTGTCTGCTTCTTCTTGCGAATGATAGTGGACGAAGGAGAGAGAGTGACAAGCATGTGCGATCAGGTGAAAAACAGCAAAGGGAGGCAACCTTGGGTGAGTGACTTACGTCCGCTTTTTTGAAGGGAGCTTCAAAAAGGGATTCAAGTGTTCCACTATCATTCGCAAGAGGGAGACAAGCAAAAAGTATGAGTCAGGAGAAGGAAAAATATAGTAGTTTTACATTGCACTATCTAATCTGAATAATTAGCAATCATCCTGTCATGGACCTTACAAGTTTGCCATAAAATGTTGACATATCTAAACGAGCAGTAGAGTAATTGTGTTTCATATTGAGTGGTGAAAATGTCATGTTATTGAAAAAACAACATAATATTGAGTTGTCTGTCTATTCAAGGTCCTATAATAACACAGTCATTGCCAGAATAGATGCCTTACTGTTTGCTGTTACATGTTGACAAATAAATAATCCCACAACATTTTTAGTGTGTGACATGACATATACCTTGTAGGCCATTTCCGTGGCTTGTTTCAGTGTCTTGTCCTTATGAACTTCAAACTTGGACTCCATCTTCTTCTTATTGCTTGGGTGGAAACAGTACAGCTTTATCTGGAACACATTCACAGTACATCAGGAACAAGACAGGTGGACTTAACCCCCCCGCCAGCCCCACCCCTCATCTTGCAGGTCTACTTACCAACCTACCCCCATCTTCACCTTGCAGGTGGACTAATCTATCTCTCTCACCTTGCAGGTGGACTTGTCTATCTCTCTCACCCCTTCACCTTGCAGGTGGACTAATCTATCTCTCTCACCCCTCACCTTGCAGGTGGACTAATCTATATCTCTCACCCCTCACCTTGCAGGTGGACTAATCTATGTCTCTCACCCCTCACCTTGCAGGTGGACTAATCTATCTCTCTCACCCCTCACCTTGCAGGTGGACTAATCTATCTCTCTCACCCCTCACCTTGCAGGTCTACTTGCCAACCTACTCCTATCCTCACCTTGCAGGTGGACTAATCTATCTCTCTCTCCATCACCTTGCCCTCAGCTTGCAGGTGGACTTGCCATCTCCCCCTACCCAAGTGGACTTGCCAACCTCACCTTGCAGGTGGACTAATCTATCTCTCTCACCCCTCACCTTGCAGGTGGACTTGTCTCCCTCCCCCTCACCTTGCAGGTGGACTAATCTATCTCTCACCCCTCACCTTGCAGGTGGACTTGCCAACCTACCCTCCTCACCTTGCAGGTGGACTAATCTATCTCTCTCACACCCTCACCTTGCAGGTGGACTAATCCAACTCCCCCATCCTCACCTTGCAGGTGGACTAGTCTATCTCTCTCACCCCTCACCTTGCAGGTGGACTAATCTATTCACCCCTCACCTTGCAGGTGGACTAATCTATCTCTCTCATCCCTCACCTTGCAGGTGGACTTGCCATCCTACTCCATCCTCACCTTGCAGGTGGACTACTCTGCCACCTTGCCTACCCCCAGCCTCCTCATCCTTGCAGGTAAACTAGTCTATCTTTACACCCCTCAACTTGCAAGTGGATTAATCTATCTCTCTCACCCCTCATCTTGCAGGTGGACTAATCTCTCTCTCTCACCCCTCACCTTGCAGGTGGACTAATCTACCTCTCTCACCCCTCAACTTGCAGGTGGACTAATCTATCTCTCTCACCCCTCACCTTGCAGGTCTACTTGCCAACCTACTCCCATCCTCACCTTGCAGGTGGACTAATCTACGTCTCTCATCCATCACCTTGCCTATCTACCCCTCACCTAGCCAGTAGACTTGCCTATCCCCCTCACCTTGCAAGTAGACTTGCCCATCTCCCACACCTTGCAGGTGGACTTGCCTATCACCCCTCACCTTGCAGGTAGACTTGCCCATCTCCCTCACCTTGCAGGTGGACTTGTCTATCTCCCTCACCTTGCAGGTGGACTTGCCTATCACCCCTCACCTTGCAGGTGGACTTGCCTATCTCCCCTCACCTTGCAGGTGGACTTGTCTATCTCCCTCACCTTACAGGTGGACTTGCCTATCACCCCTCACCTTGCAGGTGGACTTGTCTTTCTCCCCTCACCTTGCAGGTGGACTTGTCTATCTCCCTCACCTTACAGGTGGACTTGCCTATCACCCCTCACCTTGCAGGTAGACTTGTCTATCACCCCTCACCTTGCAGGTAGACTTGTCTATCTCCCTCTGTTTTCTCTCTGCCTCTTCCTGCTCCTGTTGTTTCTGCAGCGCCATCTTCAGGTGTTGTGGGAATTCATCTGGCACCATGCACTCTGTCAAGAGCAAGCAGAACAGTTAAATGGACACACGAGGCAACATCAATCATCAAAGTATTTGGAATGATCAGAAATACAATTTTATCCAATTTCAAGGTAAGGTACAGAATACAGTAAACTGTGGTTATGAGTGAAATGAAGGTCGTTAGTTGTATTTTTACTAAACTACACAGCATATGGCAGGGACTAACAAATTATATTTTGTTTTATCGGTCAGTTCGTTATAAATGTAGATTACTATTATATATACCAAGGTCTCTTTTACCCTTTCAATGAGACATCTACATGATACAAATTCTCACACCTGTATAAAAATCCCCATGAAAGAAGTCAAGTCTGTCTTCATGATTTCACTCCATATAAACCGATGTCGATAATTCATGGATAAAAAATGTAAACTGAACTGTAATTATTAGAAATCAGTTACAATCCATACCGGCATTTCTGAGCTTGTCAATCTGTCTGTACATGAGCATGTAGGCATTTGTAGAGCTACAACGGAACAGAGAACCATATATCATGCTAATATCATTCAGATTGTAGTCGAACAGGTGACAACCATGTTATATGATTACTGTTATATTTTAATTACAGTATCGGATATTAACTAACAGCTGTCAGTGATCAATAAATAGCTGTGTTGTTAAGGAATGAAGATTGCATGCATCCTGCTCAAAACGAACCATTATACATGAGTGAGTGAGTGAGTGTGTTCAGTTTTACGCCACACTCCGCAATATTCCAGCTATATGGCAGCGGTCTGTAAATAATCGAGTCTGGACCAGACAATCCAGTGATCAACAGCATAAGCATCGATCTGCGCAATTGGGAACTGATGACTTGTGTCAACCAAGTCAGCGAGCCTGACTACCTAATCCTGTTAGTCGCCTCTTACGACAAGCATGGGTTACTTGTTTGTTGCAAGACAATATTGTTTGCTTCAGTCTTACATGGTCATACGCTGGTGACTCCTCTTACCTAACTTGTTTGGCAGGTCCTTCACGGGTGCCATGAATACATGAATGATTGCTAATTCTTTAACGTCTAGCCAGCTATGCCAGGAAAAATGTTTGCATATTTCAAACACTGAACTTAACTCCAAGCAAGACGTACATGTAGCACAATATGTCATCAAACTCTAATCTGGTGCTATTTTGATCTGTAAGTTCCAATTGTACAATGAAGTAATGTTCTCTGATCAAGTTTCAGTTTCTCAATTTGTAAAATGCCTATACCAATAGCTGTAACAGCAAGCCAGACTGTACAAATGTGTAACATCTTCATTAACTGCATCAGATCAGCAACATCAAACACTACTCAATGTTTTATCCACAATAACTGAATAGAGTTGCTGTGCAGAGTTATGTCCCTTGGTCACACCAGAAAGCTATAATTGCAGGTTGGAAACCTTCCCATCCCAATTATATTTCCAGGCTTGCCAGATCCATACTTGAGCATTTGGGTATCACCAAGATGGCAAACATCTGAGATCTATGTCACTTCAAACATTCACCTACATTAATCTGGCATGAAATAACTGGAATACAGTGGCACTGAACCCAGCTGCCAGCTCTCTCACTCGCTGACTAGTGAGTTCAGTTTAACATGGCAATATTCCAGCTATATGATGGTGGCCTCTAAGTAATTGCCTCTGACCTGACCAGTGAAAGATTAGCAACAGGCAAGCTGGACCCAGTTTTCATTTGCCTATGATAACTGAAAGTGATGATTTTCAAAAGGAATATAACACATTACGAGGCAAGTATGAAACAAGAGGTCCATCACAACCATGTGATTATCTCAACCCAGAATCCCTGTATTCTGAGAGGTGTGAACTGAGAGAGTACCTTGCATAAGCAGAGGAATAGAAGCCCCTCCCCAGACTTGAACCTCCATAGGTCTTCCGGATATCATCATATGTTATCTGTAACAGGAGGAGCCACTCTATCAATACACATACATACAGGTCCATGTTGTTATGAAGGAAACATCTGACACAAACACTGGGCACTCAACAGCAATACAGGCAATACATTCACGTTTTGTCATCTCTGAAATTTTCATGAATCATTCATGTTTTTCAACAACCAAGCTTCCTGAAACATGACAAGCCTTCTTTGAAGCTTTGACGGATACTTAACTTCCATAAATATTATTTCATCTTTGCACAAATATCAAGAGCAAGTGGGATCTGTGAAGTGAGGTGTTTTGTGCTCAGTCAGCAATATTCCATGTAAATAGGCGCCCCCAAAACATATTGTGGCACCAGAAAGCATTAAGTGTATGGGACACAAAATAAGCCAAATCACACAACATGATCTGGTTCTACCGCCTTGCACAATGGACGTTGTGCTTATTCTGCTCCACAACTCTCATGAGAAACGGAGGCTAGTGGTAACTCACCCTTGTGACTTGCTGATCATTGAAACTATACCACTGACCATCCTTGAAAGACCTGTGAACAAAACAATATATTCACACCAGCAATATCTTTGAGAATTTTTAGAGAAAGGATTGTTATTCAATGTCATTTATACGGTATTCAACATAATGCTCGCAGTGATGTAGAAAGTTCACTGCATGAACAAAGGTATCGCTGCATGTATGGAAGCTAGAGGACATAAACTAATGTCTCATCACTCTATCAAAGTTGACGTGGTAGATATGTCAGACTAATTTGTCTTGTACAGAAACAGCTGAGGCCACTGATCTGACACCAGATACCTACATGTCATGATTGACATGAGACCATGCTACTAAAACAACCATGACCCAGACAATGTGCCACACAACCAGGTGCAACCAGAGCGCCAGCTACTGCCTCATGTGAGCGGACCCTGAGTCAGGATCGAGCCCTCGCTGTTCTGAACAGTGGCCTCTGGTCATGTCATTACATGTTGTTAGCCCACTTACTTGATATAACACATGTAATAGTGGCCTCCTGCGGCACCACAAAGTGAAAATCATTATCGAAAACAACTCATACTCATATGGGCCCTGGAAGAAAAACACAGGATTTGGTTGGTTGTTTAATATATAATTTTAACCCCCACAAACTGAAAATTGTCCGTCTATCTGTAAATAATTGAGTCAGGATCACACAATTCGGTGATTGACATATAACAACACCAGTCAAGTATTACATGCATAAGTTGCAGTGGAACCTATTTTAACCCCAAGGATCCAAAATGACAAGCATAGTCTGCAGTTGACCAATTATAACCCCATGGGTCCAAAATGACAAGCATAGTCTGCAGTTGACCAATTATAACCCCATGGGTCCAAAATGACAAGCATAGTCTGCAGTTGACCAATTATAACCCCATGGGTCCAGAATGACAAGCAGAAGTTGCAGGGCACCAATTACACCCCCAGTAGGACTAGTGAAAGCAGCTGTACTCCTCGGCTACAGACAGGAACTCACCTGACACACTGATTCCCTGGCATTCTTGTCATTGGTAGCAGCTTCACTGCTGAGGCTAGATGTGTCGCTGCTGGAGGAAGCCCCTGACAGCCCATTCTCCACCTCGATACCCTCGTCTATACCTGCACACACACCACATAGACATATGGATGAATATACTGTCATACAGGAAGCCCCTGACAGCCCGCTCTCCACCTCGATACCTTCATCTATACCTGCACACACACCACATAGACATATGGATGAATATACTGTCATACAGGAAGCCCCTGACAGCCCGTTCTCCACCTCGATACCCTCGTCTATACCTGCACACACACCACATAGACATATGGATGAATATACTGTCATACAGGAAGCCCCTGACAGCCCGCTCTCCATCTCGATACCCTCGTCTATACCTGCACACACACCACATAGACATATGGATGAATATACTGTCACACTTGTTTGCTGCCAGACAATATTGTTTGATTCAGTCTTACATGATCATACACTGGTGACTCCTCTTACCTAACTTTAATTTGACAGGTCTGTACCAATCCAGCATTAGAAACTGCTTGGCATTAATGAATTAAGATGAACTCAGAGAAGTTGTTACCATTTGTTTTGGAAATTATGGAGGAGCAGAAGGCCTTGGGCCACAATGACATTTAAATACTATGATCATCATGATGTAATGTAAAATGAAAGAGTTAAGATCTTCTTAGTTCAAAGATTGCTTTGTGGAGTGAGTGAGTTTGGATTTACGCCGGTTTTAGCATTATTCCAGAAATATCACGGTAGATGACACCAGAAATGGGCTTCACACATTGTACCAATGTGGGGAATCAAAACCTGATCTTCGGTGTGACGAGCGAACACTTTAACCACTAGGCTACCCCACTGCCCCCTGCTTTGAGGAACAACAGCCAGGAGGATATAGTCATAAAGTCTAAGGATCCCTTAAGATGTCATTTTTAACTCTAGGACTGTTATAAAATAAAAACCTTGTCTTTCATCTTCAATTCCAAACAGTGATCAGTAACAAGCTACAACCCAATAAAAAATGGTTTCGGAAGAGTCACAGAAATTATAAGAACCAATGAAACAAAACAGATTGTAGCATCCTCACTTAACCCTGGATACTCAGACAGAGACAAGAATGGCTACCTACCCTCATCACTGCTGTCTGTAGGACCATTACTAGTGACAGCGCTGGGTTTGGTAACCTTGTCAGCATCCTCCACCTTCTGCTCCTTGGTGGGAGACTCTGGGGTCACAAACCGGTTAAGGTTCAACACCTCTGCAAATGTCATCCTGGAAGTAGATAACCCCTTTAATAAAAGCTCCAACCATGGAATACACACTTGGCAAGTCAAGTTGGGGATGTATTTGGCAATATCTGGCATGCTGAGGGGGAGGGGAGGGGGGCGCATGGAGCTGTTCTGACCCCAGGCTAAGTTAACACAGACAGTCATAGCCTCATGTCTTATGATGTCAACTATTTCAATGTGATTAAATAAATGTTAAAAAAGCTACGGAATTTCAAACTTTTATGAACTTAAATTGATATATTTCACATCAAAAGATTTGTGGGCAAAATTTTGTTCATCATCTTAAATCACATAACCATTTCAGTTTGTAAACATTAACAACAAAGCAAGGCTGACCAGGTCCATTGGGAACAGGGATATTGGACTGTGCTGTCATGGTAACCAATGATGTCACAATGGTCTGCAAAGCACTGTGCAGCAATTTCACTTGACTTAGCAATTATGGCTCAAACTCACACTAGCAATATCTGAGTGGAAGCTATTCCTGGATGATATATAATATGGATAGAATGAAATTGGTTTGATGGTGCTTATATTACCAACTTGGAGAACCAATTAGAAATGGGTTGGAATGCTCAAACTCAGTTATCAATTTAGGCGTCGAGATGACAAACATGATCTGATGGTCAATGATACTCACCTGTCATTGAGTTTGATGCGGTGCATTGTTGCATAATCAAAGTCAAACCTTTTCAACTGTAGCGTTAGGAGGTAGGGAAATGACACAAACTTCAAACCCTAGAAAGAAAACATATCGTCTCAGTACAATGGCACCATATTACACATAATGTCAGGAGTTCTGGGGGGACGGACCACATTGTATAGGGCAGGAGGGGCCTGGATTTTACAAATATCAGGGTCCTGTTCGTCAGGGCTACAACTACTGTCAGCCAATGTTAAAGTATCGTAGTTGTGGGAGTCATAATCGACCATGACTCTGTATACTACACACTAGTCATTTCAACATTCATTTCAATATCAGTACTGAGGGTAATCTCTTTGGAGTGAATCATTGAATGACTTAAACTAATTCCTTATGAGACATGTATTAATAGTGATAGTTTAGAAATGATTACTGATTAAAACAGCATAGTGACATTATCATTCGTCATCAAGTACATGCATTGACCTATTTCTTACATTACTGCAGGAATCACATGATCTCCTGCCACCCTGTTGCACTAGCTCACCCAGTAGTCCATGGATAGACTGGGCTTCCACCCATTTCCATGTTGTTTTTCATGTCTAATGTCTGATGTTAAAATAGTCTTGTTTGGTTATAAATTACAACTTTGCAAGATATCAGTTGTTTTTTACTTGGATAAGGTATTCTGTACCTTCTTCACTTGCCTTAGTTTTAGATTAGTATACCATGTACAAATTTTCAGACATTTTCATATTGCAATGTTTTAAGAGGCAGAAATGTAGTTAACAATTAGTGACCCAAGAGAAATATAATACAGAAATTGAATAAGGAGAAATACCTTATGTGCATTGCACTTCTTGTTGCAACGTTCACAGAAATACTGATTGCTTCCATCCAGAATCTCAGGCTGAACAAAGGCATCTAATGCTTGTTCCTGGAATGAAATAAATGTTTACCCACATGTATTATCAGAAAGTAAGGTATATGTAGTGCTGGAGCAATAAATTGAATAATCACTCAAAACAAACCATGCTTGTTTCAGGGATTATCGATGGGCTCTGGAGACTAATTGATATTAATAAAAAATATAAAATGAAACATGAAAATGTAATTTTTTGAGTAAAATTGATATTTTATACTTATCCTGACTCATGCTTATTATGCTTGTCTCCTCCTTCTATGCGAATGATAGTGGAACACTTGAAATCCCTTGTAGTTCCCTTTAAAGCGGATGTAAAAGAACACTCACCCACGAGTTACCTCCCTTGCACACTTTCCCGCCAAAACAGTCATATGACTAACCATGCTTGTCACTCTCTCCGTAATATGCCCAACACCTGGATCTACCGTGATATCCGAAGTGTCATCTAGTGGGGAGGTTGGGAGGGCTTGACATCATGAGTCAGGATAAGTATAAAATATCAATTTTACTCAAAAAAATTACATATTTTTCCTTATCCTGACTCATGCTTATTATGCTTCCAGTATCCATCGGATAGGTGGTGGGTCATGCCACTTTTCCGGATTCATCGGCTGTCCTAGATACGTCCTGTATCTCCCCCCATGGGAACTAAAATACGGCACTTCCTGACGATCCTGTTCTTTCAACTTTCATATGTCAACTTGGGGGACCACTTCTTGTCAGACTTCTTTAAGACAAGTGAATCTACTAGATTCATGTGGATTTAGATATACTAGTCTTCCTCCCACTAGTTATCATCTAGCAACTCATGATATCTTCTTGTCATACAAGTTGCCACCCTTTCCATGTATGAGTATCTTCTATACAAGTACAGGGTCTAAATCCCTCATACTGGTCTATTCTTAGACATACGTATGGACTTTCAACCCAGACTCTTAGAGTGAAGGTTATGTGTAAGTCATGTGATAACAGGGGTGAGATTCTTAACTCAGCGCCTTTGTGGAACCGTTAATTGCTGTGCTACAATAAGTGGCCCAAATTGGTGAATGCCGGATACGTCTTCAGTAGCAATGTCTCTGAGGTAATGGTTGGCAAACACCGTATCCGACTTCCAAAAGCAGCCCTCCATTATAGATGAGATCGAGCAGTTTCCATGTAAAGCGAGTGTAGATGCCAGAGCTCTAACTTCATGTGGGTTGGATGCTTGTAGAGGTTGAAGTCCTGCTGCTTTGTAGGCCCTCAGTATAACGTCTCTCATCCATACTGATATTGTTGTTCTTGAGACCTCTGTAGATGTCTCTGTAGACAATGGGATGAAAAGGCGCTTAAATTTTCGTCTTCTTGTTTGCATCCGGTTCAAGTAAATTTTCAATGCTCTGACTGGACATAAGGATAAATCTTGCACGTCCTCCGGACCGAGAAACGTTGATAACGCTCGAATGTGGAACTGTCTATCTGGTTGACCAGGTAACTGGTTCTTTGCAACAAAATCCTATCTCAGTCCTAGATGTGCTGCAGCACGATGTCCTGTGTCGAATCTAGTTCGTCCAATATCCAACGCATGTATTTCCAACATTCGAGCTGCCGTGGCTAATGCGAGTAGAAATAGAGTTTTCTGAGTGAGTAACTCAAAAGTCGTTTGCTCTAAAGGCTCATAAGCATCACTGGTGAGATGTTGTAGTACTACATTGAGATCCCAAGCAGGTGCCTTAAATTTCTTTTTGCTGATCTTCCAGTTTAAAGGAGCGTAATAGAGTGAGTAGTTTTGGCACTTTGGTCAGCTTGATTCCTGTCTTCATTGTGATGACTGTACTGATCGCCGCCAGATATGTAGACAAGGTCGAACCTTTCAGTCTCCTCGTCTGTCGTAGGTGACACAAGTAATCCGCCACTTGAGGATGAGAAGCTTTCATTGCTGTGAAGCCTTTCTGCCGTGCGTAGAGTTCAAATCTCTGCCACTTGTTGTCATACAAGTTGCGAGTTGATCTGCGTAGAGCTAAAGTTACTACTTTTGCTGCTCTGGCGGAATATCCTCTTTTCTTCAAGCAAGTTTTGATACTGTCCATGCGTGAAGCTGAAACACTGACGAATTTCTGTGAGCTTGTTTGGTGTGCGGATGTACTAGTAGGTTTGGCCACTCTGGTAATTCCAGGGTTGGACTTCCGAGTTCTTGAATGAGGTCTGGAAACCATACTCTCACTGGCCAGTAGAGCGCGACCAAAATCAGTTGCAGGACTGTCGTCTGCTTGATTTTCTCGAGTACTTGAGGTAGTAGAGCTGTGGGCGGAAACGCGTATGCGTTTAGTCCTTCCCAAGGTATGTTCAGTGCGTCTACTGCCCATGCTTGCGGGTATGGTACTGGAGAGACGAATGTTTGTAACTGTTTGTTGAACCTTGTGGCAAACAGGTCCATGAGCGTGGATCCTAGTTCCTGTATGATGAGTTGAAATGCCTCTGGGTGGAGCATCCATTCTGTTGGGGATGGTTGCTGTGGACGAGATAGAGCATCTGCCAAGACATTCTTTGCTCCTGGGATATGGCACGCCTTTATCCAAATGTTTAGGCTGTCTACTAGTTCGAACAGTTGGAATATGAGCTGTAAGAGGCTTGGCGATCTTGTTGAGCCTTGTCTGTTGATGTAGTATGCCATTGTGGTGTTGTCCGTGTGAACTGTTAACATTCTGTTGACTAGAAGACTGGACCAATGTTGGAAGGCATTGATTAGAGCTTTCATTTCAATTGATTGATGTGCAGCTGTTGTTTCCTTCTCGACCACTTTCCTGCTGCTACCCTGTTTTCGAGGTGAGCTCCCCAACCTTGCAGAGACGCATCTACGTACAGATGTGTGTTGCAGACCAGCTCTTCTAAGTAGATTCCTCCACAAACATTCGATTTGTGAGTCCACCATAACAGGTACTGCTGTAGACTTTCTGGTAAGGTTATCAGTTCTGTACTGTTCAGGTGAGTATTCAGGAACCTCTGTAGTGGACGTAACTGTAGTCTTCCTCTGCAAGTTAGATCCTGCACTGAGGTAAGTAAACCCAGAAGACGTTGCCATGTTTGGAGCTTTAGCAGAGAGATGACTGCTTGCGGGATCATGGCTTGTATCTTGATCCAACGATCTTCTGGGACCATGATGCAATTGTCTGTGGTGATGAATCTTATTCCCAGAAACCCTTAGGTCCTGTTTCGGTTCCAACTCCGATTTCAACAGGTTCACTAACCATCCTAACTGTGTGAGCAGCCTGATGGTGAAGTCCAATTGTAGTTTGAGTTGATTGGCTTCTTGATGAGCTTGTATTCCATCGTCCAGGTAGAAGGCACTGCGTAGGCCTCGATGATGCAGAAAGGCGACAATGGGCTTGGTCACTCGTGTAAACAACCATGGGTCCGAAGATATTCCAAACGGCAGAACGCTCCACTGGAAGTGTCGACCTTTGAACAGGAATCGTAGATACTTTCTTGAGTCCTGATGTATAGGAATGTGCAGGTAAGCATCCTGAAGGTCTATGCTGGCCAAATAGTCTGCTGGACGAATTAGTTGTCGCCCAAGTTCCCACAACCATCCACCAGGGCGATGGAGGAGAGAGCGACAAGCATGGTTAGTCATATGACTGTTTTGGCGGGAAATTATGCAAGGGAGGTAACTCGTGGGTGAGTGTTCTTTTACATCTGCTTAAAAGGGAACTACAAGGGATTTCAAGTGTTCCACTATCATTCGCATAGGAGGAAGATACAAGCATAATAAGCATGAGTCAGGAGAAGGAAACATTTATACTTTAGTAAGTAGGTTTCTCAATGTTATATTTGTTATATAAAGACATGTATCTCGACTCATAAAACTGCAATGTAAACAACATACTTGCGTGTGTGTATCAACAGGAAGTATCCTTGATCATCCTGATGATGGTATCAATCTGGGCCTGGTTTGTTGGCACAATGTTATGATTGTGTCACATTACTGCCCACATTAGTTTTGTGGTGGGGCTTACGATTACAATCAAATGTTAATTACTGAGCTCCGATTATCGATCTGCATATTGCAAGTGATCACCAGCACTAGTAACATGAAACAAATATTAGTAGCACTACCCTAAGCATTATCTCTTCCAAGTGACACTTACCACACTTCCATGCACCTGGTTGGATCCAAATGGCCGGATAACAAGGGGAATGTCTAGGTAGGCGTCGGTGCGAGCACTCTCATAGCCACACTGAAATCAAGCACTTTGTCTATCACAGCATGCAGAGAAGGGTGCCCGAAACCAGTCATCGAACGAAGTGGGAAAGTCAAGAGTATGTTGTTCTAATGATCCTAATGTCAACAGCTACAGATACAGAGATATACCCAGATTCAAGTCCAAACAGAACTCCCATATTTTTACCACTGCTTTGACCAACAACAAATGTTGAAGTCCAACATGTAGATAATCTAGAACGGAGACAACGGTAAACAGTTCTATTGCAGTCAGTGAGACTGTTTCCTCATTCAATGGCAATACAATCAGTTTCAAATGTGCAACAATGCCACAAATCTGAATTTCTCAGAAATAAACTAACTACTAATATACTGCGCACTAGTTTTATTCAGCTCCATGTGTCCACACTTGACTTTGTTGGTAAGTTTTTGTTGGTCGGTAAAACTGAATCCAAAACAAAATTTCAGGCATGTGTCTTGTAACTATAAACTATATGCTGAATACTTCATGTTGACTGACTCACTTCAAGACATTTGACGTAGTCCTTGAGCTTGCCCTGGTAGAGCTGATTGATGAGGTGGGCCTGGTCTGTGTTCTTCCACGCATGTTCCAGGGCGTCAAACATCACTCGACACAGCTCCTGTACATCATGCTGCTGCCACACTGCAACATCAAACATGTTGAAACCTCAAACACAAGATCCATACACACCAAACCAGTCAAACCTCTGCACACATCAAACCAGTCAAACCTCTGCACACATGAAACCAGTCAAACCAGTCAAACTTCCGCACACATGAAACCAATCAAACCTCTGCACACATCAAACCAGTCAAAACTGCACACATCAAACCAGTCAAACCTCCGCACACATCAAACCAGTCAAACCTCTGCACACATGAAACCACCAGTCAAACCTCTGCACATATCAAACCAGTCAAACCTCTGCACACATCAAACCACCAGTCAAACCTCTGCACACATCAAACCAGTCAAACCTCTGCACACATCAAAAAACCAGTCAAACCTCTGCACACATCAAACCAGTCAAACTCTCTGCACATCAAACAATCAAAACTGCACACATCAAACCAGTCAAACCTCTGCACACATCAAACCAGTCAAACCTCCGCACATCAAACCAGTCAAACCTCTGCACACATCAAACCAGTCAAACCTCTGCACACATCAAACCAGTCAAACCTCTGCACACATCAAACCAGTCAAACCTCTGCACACATCAAACCAGTCAAACCTCTGCACAAACCAGTCAAACCACCAGTCAAACCTCTGCACACATCAAACCAGTCAAACCTCTGCACACATCAAACCAGTCAAACCTCTGCACACAAATCAAACATCACCAGTCAAACCTCTGCACACATCTGCAATCAAACCAGTCAAACCTCTGCACACATCAAACCAGTCAAACCTCTGCACACATCAAACCAGTCAAACCTCTGCACACATCAAACCAGTCAAACCTCTGCACACATGAATCAACCAGTCAAACCTCTGCACACATCAAACCAGTCAAACCTCTGCACACATCAAACCAGTCAAACCTCTGCACACATCAAACCAGTCAAACATCTCTGTAACACACATCAAACCAGTCAAACCTCTGCACATCAAACCAGTCAAACCTCTGCACACATCAAACCAGTCAAACCTCGCGACACATCAAAGCAATCACTCTGCACACATCAAACCAGTCAAACCTCCACACATCAAACCAGTCAAACCTCTGTACACATCAAATCCAGTCAAACCCTCTGCACACATCAAGCCAGTCAAACCTCTGCACACATCAAACCAGTCAAACCTCTGCACATATCAAACCAGTCAAACCTCCGCACACATCAAACCAGTCAAACCTCTGCACACATCAAACCAGTCAAACCTCTGCACACACCAAACCAGTCAAACCTCTGCACACATCAAACCAGTCAAACCTCTGCACACATCAAACCAGTCAAACCTCTGCACACATCAAACCAGTCAAACCTCTGCACACATCAAACCAGTCAAACCTCTGCACACATCAAACCAGTCAAACCTCTGCACACATTTACCAGTCAAACCTCTGCACACATCAAACCAGTCAAACCTCTGCACACATCAAACCAGGTCAAACCTCTGCACACATCAAACCAGTCAAACCTCTGCAAACATCCAAACCAGTCAAACCTCTGCACACATCAAACCAGTCAAACCTCTGCACACATCAAACCAGTCAAACCTCGCACACATCAAACCAGTCAAACCTCTGCACACATCAAACCAGTCAAACCTCTGCACACATCAAACCAGTCAAACCTCTGCACACAGATCAAGCTCACAGCCCACCATCAAACCAGTCCAAACATCCAAACCAGTCTGCAATCAAACCAGTCAAACCTCCGCACACATCAAACCTCTGCACACATCAAACCAGTCAAACCTCCGCACACATCAAACCAGTCAAACCTCCGCACACATCAAACAAGTCAAACCTCCGCACACATCAAACAAGTCAAACCTCTGCACACATCGAACCAGTCAAGTCTCTGCATATATCAAACCAGTCAAACCTTCATACACATCAAACCAGTCAAGTCTCTGCATATATCAAACCAGTCAAACCTCCGCACACATCAAACAGTGAAATTCCCACACACACTGACACAGTGAAATCTCCATACATTACATATCTACCACCATACACACCACTACTAACTAACCTTCACTGCTGTCCCAGCCAAAGCTGCGGGTCAGGTCAGTTGTCTCCACTGACTTCTTCTTACTTGTCTACAAAACAAAAATAGTCAGGTCAGCATTTAGTGATAGACTATGGATCATATCACTTGAAACAGTACAAGTAAGATTCCTGACGAGTTTCAGATGAAGTTAGATCTACATCACTAATATATCCATTCAAATGACCTGATCTAACATTTCAATCCGTGTCCAGTAGACCATTCAGACTAGCTGATTCATATCTCTAATGTCAGAGTTTCACAGAACATATTAGAAAGTTACAACAACAACAACAGCAAGCAAAAGGAATTTGAGTGAGTGAGTGAGTGAGTTTAATTTCACGCTGCTTTCAGCAATATTCCAGCAATATCACGGTGGGGGCCACCAGAAATATGTGGAATCAAACCCAGGTCTTCAGAGTGACGTGCGAACCTACACGCTACCCCACTGCCCGGTAGGAGCTGAAGGGCACTCTACCCGAGGAAAGCTACTGTTGGCAAGTTGTCATTACCTGCAGTTGTAGAAACAGATTCTGGAGCTGAAAGGGGATGCTCTTTGCAACTTCCTCATGTAAATGGAAACAAAATGACAGGCAAAAAAAACATTGCTTACACAGCCAATCAAAAGCATGGAATCACCTGCAATATAATTACTCAGTTATGACAGAGGCACAACAAAAGCCCTAGAAACTCTCAGGAGGGACCATTCCCCTACACGCTGTCACGTTCACGTTGCCTGACTTGCTACCTGTGCATAATGAACAGTACAACAGGAATATTTACTACCACAGAGAACTGTATCCTTACACGTCGATTTTGTTACCACAACACCTGAGGTGTGTGGAGGGTAAAGGTAGTGTTCTCACCTGTGTCAGATTTAATTAGAGATGAGGTGTACGAGTAGGAGGCGTCTGTGTGTGACGCGGAGGAGTAGTTGGTGTAGGTGTCGCCGCTTGTGTACGAAGTGCTGCTGGAGGCCTGACTCTCATAGCCAGATGTGGACGTCTCACTCTGATAAAATACACCCTAGGGTCATACATAGGTAGCTGATTCTTTGATGAGAGTCCTCCTTGGGGTACATATAAGCATTAAAATGTCCATTTATAATCCCTACGACAGTTATAACTATATCTTGAATAAAATATTTACAAAACAAAAACAACGTTTTTGTCTTGTCGACCACCCCTACGGAACCCAGAATGGACCCATCCACCAAGAACAGGTAACTCTAGGCGCTAACCTCGTACCTCACTTTCCATGCTGAAGAAACACAGACAGAATGTGGGGAGGTGGGTGGCAGTACCCCAAGGAGGACTCTCATCAAAGAATCAGCAACCCCATCAGGTTTGTTCGATTCTTTATCATGAGGGCGGTGGGGTAGCCTAGTGGTTAAAGCGTTGGCTCGTCACGCCAAAGACCCGGGTTCGATTCCCCACATGGGTACAATGTGTGAAGCCCATTTCTGGTGTCCCCCGCCGTGATGTTGCTGGAATATTGCTAAAAGCGGCGTAAAGCCAAAACTCAGTCAGTCAGTCTTTATCATGAGAGATCCAGCTTGGGGTACATATAAGAATAAGACAGACTCGTAAGGTCAAGAGTCCTGGGAGTGGCATTCTGTCTGATAAACTAAGCCCCCGACAAGTGGAATTTCCCAACTATAAAAAGAAGAAAGAACAGCTCACTTACCTGGCCACGTGACCTCTTCAGCCAATCAGGCAAGGGCGTGGTCCAGGGTCAGGGTTTATCTATTCTGCTCATATGCAAATGAAGCAGTGAAATACGCATGTAGTAAACGATAGTGCCCCACCCCCATCCTCGGTTTTATAACTACCTAGGGAGGAAGTGACATAAAATCCCATGAAACCACAGCCAAGCCTAGATTTCTAAGGAAAAAATGTGCAATATTGACATACGGGGACAACAAACCATCACCATAAAAACCCAACACCAAGTAAGGGTAAAAGGGAAGGAAAGTTGTCTGCAAACCTGCCACCAGTAAAATACAGATAAAATCGTAAGCTCAATCGGCTAGAGAGTTACGACTGCCCACTTGAGAGAACTGACTGACCAAACCGAGCAGGCTCACTGGAGTGTCTGTCAAGTTGATAATGCCGGATGAACGTACTCGGCCAGCTCCAAATAGCCGCGGAGCAGATCTCCTCAATAGGCAGAGCCGCAGCATAAGCCTTAGATGTGGCTACTGCTCTAACCGAATGAGCTTTTAACCCAGTAAGTGGTGTTAACCCTTTCTGTGTATGGCTCGTACAAAAGGCAGAGACAAGCCACCTAGATATGGTCTGCTTGTTCACCGGAAGACCAGCCTTACCTCCACTGTAACAGCAAAACAATTGGTTATCTCTCCGGATAGCCAATGTACGCTTGATATAAGCCTTGAGGGTCTTATGCACATCTAAGACGTGAGCGCGCCGAAGAGAGGTACCCAGTGGAGAAGGTTGAGTGAAAGCTGGAAGCTCAATAGGCGCCGTGACATGAAAGGTGCTGTCTCTCTTAGGACGGTAAGTATCCGGCAACCTAATGCTAACTCTGTCTTTATGGAAAACAGTTAGCTGGAGGCGGCCGACATTGCATGAATGTCGCCTACTCACCTGCCGGAGGTTACCGCCACAAGAAAAGCTGCCTTCCATGTCAACAGCTGGAAGGAAAGAGCCGACAGATCGTAAAAGAGAGGACCAGACAGCCAATCAAGGACAATTGACAAGTCCCACGGGGGACTGATCCATCAATCAGCCGGACGGATCCTGTCCACGCCTGCTAAAAACACTGCACAAGAGGGTGCTGCCCCAAGAGTGCAGTTGGTCACCTAACCAGCTTGGCTGTTAGTGCTCCTTGCACCTCTTTGGTCAGCTCAAAGCTGGTTTCCATGTAATTCTCAGGTTTCTGGCTCAGCTTCCTGTACTATTACCCTTTCGACCTGCTATCCCAGAACGAAGTGCCGCACCGAATGCCAGGATTCAGTGGCAATTCCTGCATCAGTTGCAGACACAATTCTGGCTTTGCGGAGGGATTCGACAAACGTTCAATATGAGGATGGATGGGCCTGTTATAAGCGCTGGTGTGTCGGCAGGGGGATTCTCAATCCATTTTCTGCAGATCAAGTCACGGTGCTTGAGTTCCTCCAGTCTCGAACAGTTCGAGGTTACTCAACGCCTATTTCAGCGTCTCATCCTCAGACAGCATGCCACACCACATCCGCAGTCACCGCCATGTTGCCTAGCAACAATCTGAGAAAATCTATCATGTGATGCGTGGTATTCCTGCTCAACTGCTGGCCTAACGCCCGGAGCAGCCAGTCGTCGAGGTACGGGTGACAAAACCTGCCCTCCGACTTAGCTGGGATTAACATGATTTTGGTGAACACCCTAGGTATCGCTGAGTGCAGTGTCTCCATCCTGAAAGACGGCACTTCTATCATTTTGTTCAGCCCTGTTAGATTGAGTATGGGTCTGAACCCTCTGTCCTTCTTGGTCACTATGAAATACGTGGAGTAAAATCCCTCGTTTTCGTGACCTTCCGGAACCACCTCGATGGCTGCCTTGTCCAGTAGACTCTGGACCTCGGCACGGAGAATGTCCACCTTATCCCACGAGGTGGGCACAGGAGTGTGACGCACCCCGGTGAATGGCACCAGACCTCGCTTCCACTGTGGCATATGGCCCCACAAGACATCGTAGACACGAATCATGACTATCCTTAGTGGGGATAGATGACTTGCACATAGCTCAGGTTTTAAACTGCAAAGGAGCGGCAAGTCTGACACAGGGAACATATAATTCTAACAACAATAATACGCATGGGCTATTAATTAATATAAATAAATATTAACCATACTAGCATATAGACTGTACTTAAATAAGAACTAGTGCATGCTAGCCCTACTCCATAACATGAAGCCCGTAAACAATATATATAACGTGAATACAACTATTTAGTGCAAATCACGTAATATAAATAATCTACCTGAAAAGAGATAAAATATCTGCAAATTCAGTAAGACAACACACAAACCTACACAAGAAAGCTACAGGCTAACCTGCAAAAGCAAGTGTGTATGTGCCTCCTGTCCGCCATCTTGACAAGCACATGGCAAGCCGACAGGGACTAAGACGCAAGTTACAACAAATGATGAATGAAAACTTTCAAAAACATTTATCAGTTATCGCCCATGCAAATAAGAAATAACCATACATACAGTAGATTTTTCTAAAGAACTCATCTTGAAATCGTAAGGGAAGAAATTCAACTTGTAACACAGGCTGATGGACAGCATGGAAAGAACGACAGCATGGAAAGTGAGGTACGAGGTTAGCACCTAGAGTTACCTGTTCTTGGCGGATTGGTCCATTCTGGGTTCCGTAGGGGTGGTCGAACAAGACAAAAACGTTTTTGTTTTGTAAATATTTTATTTAAATTATAGCTACAACTGTCATAGGGAATAAAAATGGAGGACATTTTAATGCTTATATGTACCCCAAGGAGGATCTCACATAAAAAAGAATCAGGCTGGTGAAACCACTTACTAATGCATTTTTTACTGTAATACACACCATTTTTATATCTGAATGAAACAAATAAATATTCAGTGAAGAATATCTCTCAGAACTCTCATCCTGTTATCCAAAATGGTGGTGTGGAGGTTATAGGCATGTACACCTTGTTAATACTAACAGCAAATGAATCTAAATCATTCAAACTAACCTCAATCTTTTTGGGTGTAACTCCTTCCTTCTCATGGACAGTGAAGGAGTGCTTTCGTATGCTTGGAAGTACGATTGATCCGAGTGCTTTATCAGGTACGTCATGGAACAACGTACGTCACTGAGAATCACCTGGATGCAACATTAGACAGCATGTCAAGTACAGGTACACCTGGGCACTGCAGTAAGGTAGGGGTGGAAAACTGTAAATATTTAACACCTGTATGATAAATGAACATAATCTACTGTCTAAATGTACAGGTACACCTAGGCACTGCAGTATGGTAGGGGTGGAAAACTGTAAATATTTAACACCTGTATGACAAATGAACATAATCTACTGTCTAAATGTACAGGTACACCTGGGCACTGCAGTATGGTAGGGGTGGAAAACTGTAAATATTTAACACCTGTATGATAAATGAACATAATCTACTGTCTAAATGTACAGGTACACCTGGGCACTGCAGTAAGGTAGAGGTGGAAAACTGTAAATATTTAACACCTGTATGACATATGAACATAATCTACTGTCTAAATGTACAGGTACACCTGGGCACTGCAGTATGGTAGGGGTGGAAAACTGTAAATATTTAACACCTGTATGATAAAATGAACATAATCTACTGTCTAAATGTACAGGTACACCTACATGGTAGGGGTGGAAAACTGTAAATATTTAACACCCTAAATGAACATAATCTACTGTCTAAATGCAGTACTGCAGTATGGTAGGGTGGAAAACTGTAAATATTTAACACCTGTATGATATATGAACATAATCTACTGTCTAAATGTACAGGTACACCTGGGCACTGCAGTATGGTAGGGGTGGAAAACTGTAAATATTTAACACCTGTATGATAAATGAACATAATCTACTGTCTAAATGTACAGGTACACCTGGGCACTGCAGTATGGTAGGGGTGGAAAACTGTAAATATTTAACACCTGTATGATAAATGAACATAATCTACTGTCTAAATGTACAGGTACACCTGGGCACTGCAGTATGGTAGGGGTGGAAAACTGTAAATATTTAACACCTGTATGATAAATGAACATAATCTACTGTCTAAATGTACAGGTACACCTGGGCACTGCAGTATGGTAGGGGTGGAAAACTGTAAATATTTAACACCTGTATGATAAATGAACATAATCTACTGTCTAAATGTACAGGTACACCTGGGCACTGCAGTATGGTAGGGGTGGAAAACTGTAAATATTTAACACCTGTATGACATATGAACATAATCTACTGTCTAAATGTACAGGTACACCTGGGCACTGCAGTATGGTAGGGGTGGAAAACTGTAAAAATTTAACACCTGTATGATAAATGAACATAATCTACTGTCTAAATGTACAGGTACACCTGGGCACTGCAGTATGGTAGGGGTGGAAAACTGTAAATATTTAACACCTGTATGATAAATGAACATAATCTACTGTCTAAATGTACAGTTAGGATTGACACAAAAGAAAAGTCAATTTCTCGGTTGATCCTTATCCAAAATAGTAGAGTATGGATCTGTGTTACAAGAATGATCTGAATCAGGACTGCTGTCATGTTAGGTTTATCCAAGTATCAACAAATTTGTGGCTAAATCTGACAATCTAACACCAAATATTTTCATAGTCTTCAACTACCACAAGGGTTCGAAGTGCCATGATTAGTTGATGGAACATTGCTGAGTACAGCATAACTGACTGAGTTTTGGTTTAACGCCACTTTTAGCAATATTCCAGCAACATCACGGCCGGGGACACCAGATATGGGCTTCACACATTGTACCCATGTGGGGATTGAACACGCTTTAACCACAGGCCACCCCACTGCCCGAGTACAGCATAAAACAACTACAAAAAAGTTGATAATAACACATTTGTTCTTCCGGACTATAGTTTTACAAATAAAATGAAAAATAACAACAGTGTAATCATGTTTGGAGCAAGTTTTGCTTTGTGCTTCTTTTCAGCAAACTTCCGGCAATATTACAGCTGGGACACCAGAAGTAAGTTTCATACTTCGTACTAATCGGGGCACCTTCCTCTTTGGACAGGCCATAAACTCCATTAGGCAACCCGAATGACTTCTAGGTCGGGAGATGTCAGCATAGCATGTATACTCACATCATCATCGCCTCCTCCATGCGAAATTTCGTAGTGAATGAGGACAGTGTCAGGGTCGTAGTTACAGATTTTCGTTATCTCCTTCAGTGCGTCCCTCACGGAAGTGGATGCTGGGAGGTTCAGGCTGTGTTTGCATCCAGGCTTGGTGACGCTCACCAGGTCCGTGATGATACAGAGCACCTTCTCCTCATCAGCAACACACACACCCTGAAAGCACCACACACCTAATTTGTAGATAAACACTTGTAAACAGTGAGTGAGTGAGTTTAGTTTTACTCTGCACTCAGCAACACTTCAGCTATATGGTGGCTGTCTGTAAATAATCGAGTCTGTACCAGACAATCCAGCGATTGACAGCATGAATATCAATCTATTGAATTGGGATACGATGACATGTGTCAACCAAGTCAGTGAGCCTGACCACCCGACCCTGTTTGTCACTCTTAAACAGCCTCACACACGGCATTCAGAAAGTACCTGTGAAACTTCAGGGATTGTGAAATATTGCTTAATTTGCATGCCATGCCACAGTAAACATTCAAATGGCACAGATGAAATATTTTCAATGTGACCTGAATAACTAATAATACTCACCATCATTCATTTTTAATGGAAAATGCAATACATTTTACCAACCTAAACTGATTAAAACCTATTTTTGCACCCCATCAAACTATTTATCAGTGGCACTCTCAATCATGTGCCAGTGAACGTATGCCAGTGAAAGTAACAGGAAATCTAGTCCGTTTCACAGTCCCTGACCCATACTATTTCCCTACAGTTTAGCCCTCCCTGCAATGCCAAAGCCCTAAATGAAGCAAGTCTAGATTTCCCCAGGTTCAGGCCTGTATCTCTGGCCTCCATGGGGCTCCTTTTCAATTTACATGGGTTCATTTGTTACAATCAAAATTCTATATATTCAGAGACTAAGTGTTAGTCTACAGGATATCCTGTTTTGTCAGTGTATGTGTCCAGGACAAAGGAAGCTGGGCTATTCTTGCAGTAATAACAGTGTCCAGGATATCCTGATGTTTACACATTTATTCAACAATAATTGAAATGACATAATTCTTGTGATGATTATTTGGAGACTTGGCCACAGTTATTCTTCACAAAGGCACACCTATCTTATCTGTCTGATGCCCAATCACACCCTTCGACAAAAATTGCATTTCTGTCCCTGCACGTCCCTGTGGACTTCCTGTTTTACCACAGTGTAGGTAGATAAACAACTTTGCTGTTGGCTAATACAAAATTTCTGTGCATCACACCTACATTTGTAACAGTGAGTGAGTTTAGTTTTATGCCGCACTCAGCAATATTCCTGCTATATGGCATAGACAGTTGAGTAGGCTGTTTGTATCCAGATGGACTTCACAATAAATACTATGACAAGTCTGATGCAGTACATCATAATAAGCCAGTGTCCAAAACAAACTTGATTTTGCAGATCAGTGAGTGAGTGAGTGAGTGAATTTAGCAATTTTCCAGCAATATCACGGTAGGGAAACACCAGAAATGGGCTTCACACATTGTACCTATGTAAGGAATCAAACCCGGGTCGTCGGCATGGCGAGTAGGCTACCCCACCACACCTGCAGCTCAGCAAGCAATGTTCGTTGATATATGAGTCAGTGAATTGGGTTTTATACCGGCTTTAGCAGTATTCCATCAATATCACAGTGGGGGACACCAGGAATGGGCTTCACACATTGTACCCATGAGGGGAATTGAACCCAGGCCTTCAGTGTGACGAGCGAACGCTTTAACCTCTAGACTACCCCATTGATACAATAATAATGTGTCCATTTATATAGCGCCAAATTACACACTAGGTATGCTCATAGCGCTAACAATCAAGGCACAGCACATCATTACCCTGGATAACCGAAGCTGCCTGTTAGGCACTAGAAGGTTATAGTCACATGACTTATTCCGCCAGATATATGATTAGGATTTAATGAAGGAGCTACTGGATTGTATATCTGACCAATTGTGCTTTAATCAGAAACTACTAGCCTTATATCCGTAATATTACCAAAGTAAATAGCTGTACATGAATGGGGTTTTCTTGGTTCATTGAAAAATGCTTCTGCAGAACTTTTCTTGATATTTAAATTACTTTTCAGTGGTCTAAAAATATTTATTGGTTCAACAGAAGACATACTTGTGTTTGTACAAATAATTTATCTTTGAATGAAATTTGCAAACAAAGATATGATACCATCAGTGGCACATAACCTGGTTACATATTTTATGTAATATGACACATAATCCTACATCTACCACCATGAAAATATTCTGAGATTGTACTTTAGGCATGTGAAATATCATGTTATTGTTCAGATGGAATAGGTTATGGGGATATTCCAGGTTAGATGGACTTCTAGCTACCTTTGGTAAGTCAACTCGATGGGTCTGGGAATGTCTAAATCATGTGTGACATGATTAAGCACAGCTAAGCAACTGAAAGTTGGAAACCAGGCAGTATACAAATCAATTATTATTATTAATCATGATGATGAACACTCTACCACCAATATCCTAAGACATGTAAAACTATTTCCATTTGTGTATTTATGTTTTGTTTACAATAGTTGGATGGGTCGAGGCGAGGCGAGGTGAGGTGTAATTGGGTTTAACGTCGTGCTTGAGAATATTTCGCTCATATGACAACGTGCATGCGTGTGTATGTGTATGTGCGGCTGCTGATACTAGCCCAGACTGAAGCTGGTTTTATAGCGCTAGCCCACTGAGATACCATGCAGCAGTGAAGCATGAATACAAGCGAGTCCGGTAATTCCACGCGTCCGGTAATTCTGCGCAGCTGCAATAGCATACTTCCGTATCGAAGGTAAACATCATCTGCTACCACATTTACGCTTGAAATCGGGACATTTCTACAAGGAACTGGCTTTTGATCACTAAAGGTAAGTAAATAACAGTAACTGACAGATAAATTGACAGTTTTATGAAAATTCGTTTTCTTCCGACTTTACAAACCTTTTTCTTCATTATTCACTATTGGATTTAATATGAAACATTTTTCCTTACATTGATGAAGTGATTTTTGAAAATAATCTGGCCCTAATAAGCTTCCATACTTCGGAGATCCAGCTGGATGTTATGCGCATCAGTTGCTGCGCAGAATTACCGGACAGCAAGCGATGTCGTCAGAACGCCGGTAAGGTCAACCGTATGGCATAATGCAATGTTAGAATGTTATGGCCGTCAATAACACTTATATTTCTAGGTAAACATGATGCATACCAGCATGCTTAGTCACGTAAACCACAAAAAATCAGAGACTTTAGTTGCTGTGTTGCGATCAATGTGCTTAGGTGCGCGGAATTACCGGACGGCATTGTACCCCACTCAGACACATTATACTGACTCCGAGCCGACCAGACCTTGTTGTACCCATGAATGCCGGGCGCCAGGCAGGGATCAACAAGTACCATATTGTAACCTCTTTTGGTATGACGCGGTCGGGGATCGAACCCGCGACCTTCCGCTCTCCAGGCGGACACTCTAACCACTACACCACGGAGGCAGTCCTATCAAAGCCTTGAAAATCAAGATATAGAAGTGGTCTTCAGCAACCCATGTTTGTCGCAAGAGGTTGTCTTGTCATTAACCAGCTTGCTGACTTGATTGACATGTCATTGTATCCCAATCCCAATGGATCAATGCTCATGCTGTTCATCACTGAATTGTCTGGTCCTGACTCGATTATTTACAGAACGCTGCCATATAAAGAATTCACTATACTGTCATTTGACGAGTAAAACTAAATTGTCTTGCACCTCACTGTCGCAGTTGTTATATATATATATACAAAACAATGTGTAAAGTCCGATGGAAGGCTTCCATTACGCCTGTCTGTTGTTGTTTTTAGGCCAAGTGGATCTGTTTACAAACAGGTGAACGCTAGTGATATTGTGACACAAATGTGGTCACTAGAGCAGAAACTTTTCTGGTAGAGTAAGACTTTGAGGTTATTGACTTTGGTTTGCAAACATCACTTCAAAGTGTAAACTTACTGCCCCTTAATAATTCTATGATGTTATTACCAATTTACCATGACCGACCACATCTTACAATTAATTACCTACATGTTTAATGAAGTGTTCCAATACCAATACATACTGAACGCATATGAAAGAAAAAGTTGTAATAAATACAGATGACGCTGGATCTATAAATATTCTGAGTCTGATTACTGCAGTGAGGTGCAATCTTCAACTTCCCCTTTGAAAACATAAAAAACACGATGACTATCTGTCTGAGGTAGAGCAAACTGGGTCACCGAAAGCATTTCCGGAACTACTCAAATATGACTACACCCACCGATATTCTCGAAACATATTGTCAAGGGTATAACATGACAGAAATGATCACTTGCACTTAAAGTGTGATATTTTGTTTTTCGTGAACTGAACACCAAATAGACTTACCTCCATTGGCACAATTTGAGTCAGGTCGTTTTCACCAGTTACCATTTCTCGTAAGACCTACTTCTGAAACATGATTAACCAAATCTTTAACTTATCCCACAGACCCATAAGCACTCATTTTATGTTGATCTTTTAGCGTACAGTTTCGAAACAGTGCATTACACAGAACACTATGGCCGATAGAACTCTCGCAAAGTCACAACCGGAAGTTTCGACATCGATAACGTCCTTCACCTTCCCTCTTTCATCGCGTGGATTCCGTCAAGATGAGGTGGGTGCAAGAGGCTGTTACAAATCTGCTAACATCCTAAGTATTCTGACGTCTTACTAACTAGACTTTAAGATATATTGTTCCAAATGATAAGGATATTCGGACTACACACATATATATATGTCAGATATATTTGTGATATATACTTTTTCCACTTTAAGTTACAGCATTTTTGCGCTGATTGTGAAATGTATGAGAGCCACGATTTACACGCATTCAATGCTTAGTTTCACAGGCGTTACTTTCTGATTATATACATTGACAACGAGGGTACGTGTAATATGAAGTTGTACTCTTAATTCTGTGCACATTGTGTATATGTAAATCTAGATAGTTTGGAAAACGTCATGCCGAACCAACAGTTGCACAATACCAGAAAATGTTGTTGCTAGTATCCTAATAGTAAAATGTGTGGAAAGACTTCCGTCCGTATCCCCCCTTAATTTTCATTCTAGTAAAATCATATCACCTGAATTTATATTCCTCATCTGATAAGGATCAGTTTTGACATGTTTCTTTAATTGTATCTCATCATACTGAAAGACTTCTAAAAATGCCACTTAAAGAATTTTTTCCCCATCGTTAAAATTTAGGGGGGATACCGACGGAAGTCTTGCCCACACGATACCGACATTCCTCAAATCTCTTGACTTTCCTTACTTTCGGAAACAGTATAATGAGTGATCCCACTCGATTCATTGCCATTTGTAGCTTATTTAATTAACTTCTTACATTCATCCTTCGTATCATACTTATAGTAAGCATGTTTTTGTTACAGTATCTATATTATATTGTTTGGTTTTTTGCAGTAAAATCAACAGAGACAACTTGCGCGAGTCCATTAGCACTGTGATCCAGAAGTCGACAAGCAAGAAACGCAAGTTTCTGGAATCTGTGGAACTTCAGATTTCCTTGAAGAATTATGATCCCCAAAAGGATAAGCGTTTTTCTGGAACCATCAAGTATGCTTTGGGCAACATGTTTGCCTTGACCCACTTTTGATATCTGGCTCTTGATAGAATCATTGATAATGGCTGCATCTTAGATGGGTTATTCTGCAAAGAATTTCAAAATAGTGATAATTTTCCATTACAACGAAAGCTACGTAACATTAACCCTGTTTTGGTATGTCTTTTGTAACTTAAATCTATTTCAGAATTACCATTGGTTGATTGATAGCTCTAAATGGGAATTAACCATTACAAATCTTGCTTTAGATGTAAGAGCCAGATGTTACTGCTGGGTAGTTGGGTACACCACCCAACGGGACCTCCACCCAGGGTCTTTAAATAACTGGGTAGGCTCCAGAGCTTGCCTCTGATGCCGACCAATCATTGTCCTTAGCTTCACTTGTGTGCCTGTTCCTTGGTCAACCATGCAGGTAGAGCCTCGTTATGTATGATTTCATTATTGGCATACTTTTGACCAAAGCAAGGTTCTATTAAGTGTCCAGTCAAATCTTGAAAAAAATTAAGAATTAGAGTACTGGGTTGTTAATTTTGTAAGAAAACCTATCTTTCTGTGTTTTAAATTCAGTGTTTACTACAATCTGGGCCTTGCTGAAGAAAACATAACTCTTTAAGTGCAAACCATGCTTGCTAATAATATTAAATGCTGAAAAAACTACACCAAACAGTATGCATTGACAAATGTGGGTCCATGTTGGTGCTTTGTTTACGTATCTAGTGTTTGTCCTGGTATGAATAAACGACTGATGAATGTTTCACGTGTTAATCAAGTTAAATATATTCCCTTTGTCTACTGATGTTCAACTTCATGGCTACTCTTTCTATGTGAAGGCTCCGTCATGTGCCCCGTCCCAAGATGAAGGTCTGCATTCTTGGTGACCAGGTCCATGTTGATCAAGCAAAGGCAAATGATGTACCTTGCATGGACTCAGACCAGCTGAAGAAGCTGAACAAGGACAAGAAACTTGTCAAAAAATTGGGTAGGTGATCCATCAATCATGGCAGATTTTGACACTGAGCTAAAATATGTGGGGATGTCATTAATTGAAAAGTTAAAGTTTGACATCGACCATCAGGATGTATGTGAATTTAATGTATTTATAAGTAACATAAATGGTTTATATTTTTAAAAATATCCTGTCTGGACCTGTTGGATAAAGAACAATTCTGTGCCAAGTGCACACCATTGCCTCCCACAGCAATAGGTAAACTGTATGTAACATGTTAGAGAGGTTTAATGGTTGCAAGGTTTTAACTTGACTTGCGAAACTGGTGTTCCTCGATAACCCAACAATAGATTCACGTATTGAAATATGCTGTATTGTATTGCAAGTATTTATGCAGAAGTCAGGGGACTGATTGTTGCATTTACATAGTAAAGTGATTCGAGGTCTCACTAGATTCAAACAAAAGGGAGCAAACCAAGGACCGCATGTAGATACTGCGGTTGCTCCATACCAATAGTGTCCATAGTAAATAATTTTATTTGAGATTAATCTGAAAGGATTGTATTGCCAAGTCACTAACCTCCATAATGTTTGATGTATCCAAAACACACAAGACACATACTGAGCTGTCCTCTTATATCCTGATTTGAATGTTTCAGCAAAGAAGTATGATGCTTTCCTGGCCTCAGAGTCTCTGATCAAGCAGATCCCCAGGATCTTGGGACCAGGTCTGAACAAGGCTGGCAAGTTCCCCTCGGCTCTCACTCACCAGGAGTCCATCCCCTCCAAACTGGACGAAGTCCGCTCCACTATCAAGTTCCAGATGAAGAAGGTAGCCTATCCATTGCATTAGGTTATTGTGGCAAGGAGACATATAAAATTTGCTGAAATGGTTGCATCCCTTGGGCATGTCAGAAACAAATGACCGGTTCAAATCCCATTTGGTTCTGAGTTGTCAGCATTGATTTCATCAAAGGGGCAAATGTTTGATGCCTGTAGCACTACAGACTGCCCTCCATGTTAATATGACATGTCTGGGTGTAACTGGAGTACTGTACATAGTGATCAGCTTCACTTATTCACTTGGTTGGAATGAATGGTGTGTAAATATGCTGCCATAATTTAACAAGTAGTTAACCAGATCGTATGCTGAGAATTTTTTGTCCAGTATGTGGTAATATTTCTTTTCATTTCCTGTCACCAATGATGTGAACATTTTGTGCATGTATTACCTTACTTTACATGTGGGGAACTTTTGTTTCTGAGGTTACTTGGAAATGAAAATGAATGCTTTATAAAGCGATGACATGAATAGATTGCTTTTGATTCCGTCAACCCTATAAGTATGAGGGTAGACAGTTATCAGAAATGTATTTTGGTGTGTTGACCAGGATGTTTCACAAAAGTGTCTGAACGAGAAATAGAAATAGCATTTCGAGTTGATTATTCATGTCTGGTGTTTCAAACTATGAAAGTTTTCTCCTCTTTGCCCAGGTTCTATGTTTGTCCGTGTGTATTGGCCACATCAACATGTCAGAAGAAGAGTTGTACACCAACATCAACTTGGCTGTAAACTTCCTGGTGTCCCTCCTCAAGAAGAACTGGCAGAACGTCCGAGCTCTCTACATCAAGAGCACCATGGGTCCCTCATTCAGAATCTACTAAACATGTACTTGACTTTATTTTAATAAAGTCGCTGAGAGGGGAAAACTGTTTGCTTTTCTTTTTGACAAGATTACAATAGAATTGACCGATTAAAGAAGGAACTGTGGGTGGCCATGTTTGTTTTGGAGCTGCAATGAGCGATGCAGAGTTCTCCTGTGGGCATGATAGAACCAAATGGTTGTTGGTTGAATCCTCTTTTGCCAGGATAGTTTTAATTTTGTCAACACACCTGTGCAGGTGAGTGTCACAAGTGGTAAAAGATGCTGGCCTTGGATATTTCAACTTTCCTCAAAACAATTAGCTGACCAGCTGAGCTACATCTGTAATACTGTTTTGAGTTGGTGATTGATGACTGGCTCTGAGTGTGGGTTCGAAGCCACTGACTTGCCCACAAATATTGTCATGACAGTAACAGATTCTTGCTAAATTGTTGCATATTGTACAGTTGTTTCATTCCCAGAAAAAGGAATGTTATTTGTGCTGATTTCAACTGCATGTTCTGCAAACAAGAACTAGGAATACATGTACCCAGAGCTTATGAACTGCTGCTACTTCAAAACATTTGAGGACACTCAGTTCTTTCTTACTATGGGACAAGATGGACTTCCAAAAGCCTTTGGCACTCGTGTTGTCTTCATGTGTCATCACTAATCCTACCAGGTGATGTTGGTGCATGTATGTCATCGTTTAGGTTGTTATGTAGCGTGGCTGTTGCTTCATTGCCAGCTTTTGTTTCTACAATCCATGAACGTTTAAATATGAGAACATAGAAGTGTAAGGAGTATTTTCTGAATCCTGTAAAGGGAGCTATTTAGGTCATTTGATGATAGTAATGATGCTTCTCTTTTCTGGTTCCTGCAATCACTTATTTTAACCTTTGTAAATGATACCAGACAAATCGAAGCCAGCAGCTCAACAAGTACAGTCAAATCCCGATCAGTCGAATCGCTGGGGACCAAGTAATAAATTCGACTTATCGATGTATTCGAGAAATAGGTATGTCTATGAGGGTAGAAAAAAAGATGATCCAGTCCTAGGGGTCTTCTCGTTTATCCACCACCTATTGTTCTAGGTGGACAAATAGGACAATAGATGTCCCTGAAATTTTGTTCCCTGTGAAATAAGATCCCCTTGAATGGTAGTAAAAAAAGTCTTTCTACATTTTTTTATTTCAACAATACATACAATATCAAAATTAACAATACATTCAATATCTATGATCTCAATAGCCTGTTAAATGGGATACTGCATCCCAATATGCATATACATCCATATGGCCAGCCAAGAATTGCTGTTTGATGTTACATAATCTGTTTGTTAAATTGACATATTTTTTTCTTCGAGGAGGTTTGGCACCTCCTCTTAATTGCATACATGATGCGTAAGATTGTTCTTTTTCAAGAATTCAATAATCTTGAAGATATTGGGATTTCTAAACAGGAAAGCTTCCTAGCCAGCCCTCAACATGATTAGTAGTGCGGGGGCCTTCGGTGGCGAAGTGGTTCCACATGGTCCTGCCATGGTCACACTCACTGGATCCAATACAATGTTCTTAGAGGCCGCTACATTCTTCACATTTTCAAAGAAACGCGTTCATATGTCTGCTTTTATCTGGGAGCAGACCATACACCAAACATCTTATTTTGATGCAGTGTGAACACACCAGGGCACTTGTCAAAAAATCACTAGTCGCAGGTTCTCTGCCCAAGGTCAGGAACTCGAAAACCAGGAAGTTGTCATATGCATCGGGAAGATCTATTGCTGATCTAAGGTGTATAGAGCAGGACGTACACTGCAAAGATGGGCACTTCTTTTTGATTCATCACTCTCAGACCTGGATCTGTTGTAGTATTTTAGTATTTAATAGTTTGCAAGCATTTATGTTAATATTTACCTGATAACTCCTCCTGATAAAGAGATGGAAAATCTTTTCGACAAGGTCCTTAAGATTGGCCTTCTCATTCTGATGGTTATGCTGGTCTCTGTAGGACGAGAATATTATCTTTGGTGTTAATCATGGCATACAATGGACAGATGTTCCTGCTGTTTGGAAATGTCCTGGGACTGGACAAATAGCCATTGACCTTAAAGAACCTCTCGAAAAGTGTCATAAAAAACACAAATAGCATAATGACACAATTTAATTAGTTTGTTCATAGCAAATCAGCTAATTAGTGCAGGACCAAATTTCAGAGTGTAAACACCCGGTCAACTAATCCCAAATCAAATGATGAGAATGAACCCAGTCCAACTATAACATGATTTCCCTATCACTAATAGGGGATCATCCAGGATTAGCACAGACAGTGATTTCCGGACTTCACTTCTGTCAATGGCGACAGGTGGATCAGTTTGCTACACCAATCAACTTCTCAGTTATGCATAATATCGAAATATCGTGTGATGAGACGAATTAGAGTGTAACAGGAAATCAAATGATGGCATTCGGACCCGACAGGACTCATAATATTCGGCATTCGACTCATCGGGATTTGACTGTATTTGAAGATCAAAGTTAAGATTTAGGACTAGAATTGTGAACGTCAAAATAGATCACAAGTGGCAAGATATATGGAAGGAAGGGTAAAACCATTATCAAATTTGTTTTGTTAGACTATACAATCACAAGAGTAAAGATTCTTCACTCCAAGAAAAGACAACTTAAATCATTCATCACTGATGGAATATATTGATACTTCAGAAAATAATACATAAAAAAGTTGTAAATAACACTCTGAAAACATGAAAACATAATACTGTCTGTAAATGCTGTCTGGTATTCTGATAGTAATGTTAAACTGATTTCTCACATCTGAGGTATTGACATTTTTCTGATTGCAAATGCCCCACATCTGGCACTGTCAACGTGACTTCTTAATGCAGTCTGGCCAAATTGAGTTTTAAGGGATCACTAATATTCGGGTGTGAAATTTGGGTTGGATTCTGCCGAGTGTCAGTTGTTCCACACTGACCCCTGTATTCGCCTGTCCCGCAATGCATCATCAGGTGTCGCAGCAAGTACGTCCCCAGTCACTGATGCATATACCTGAAATACAGAGACTCTAGTATTACCACAACACACTGGCCGCAGACAATGGCCCTTTATCCCAGGCTTATTAACTTGGTGTGCCTACAGCTCCCCAGGGAGTTGAGATTGAAAAATGTGATGTGCCATTGAGATTCACATCCAAGGGAAAAACAAAGCGCTTTGAGCATGCAAGTAGATGGGATGGATATATAAATACACATTTATAATAATGTATATTTTAGGAATTTGTGTTTCGTAAACAACAGACCAGTGCTACTAGTCCCTACAAATACCTGAAGAAGACGTGGCACCAACACATTGCAAAGGAAACAGAACTTGTGATCCATAAAAGTATTCTGTCTTAAATTTTGTAGCAGCTCACCATTTTCCTATCTGTATAGTGTGTGTTGGCCAAGGGTTGAGAGTTCATGACATAGGCAGATCCTGGTCGAGAGGACTGGAACCGGATGTAGTCTGTTGCTGGGAAACCACTTTCTACTGGGGACACCTGTGACGGAATAAGACAACATCTTCATATTCTTGGATTATATTCATCAAGGCTTTGGTTGGTTTGTTGTTTAGCGCCACAGTCAGCAATATTCCTGCTATATAGCAGCGTTCTGTAAATAATCAGGACCAGACAATCCAGTGATGAACAGCATGAGCATCGATCCATTGGGATTGGGATACAATGACATGTCAATCAAGTCAGCAAGCTAGTTAATGACAAGACAACCTCTTATGACAAACATGGGTTGCTGAAGACCACTTCTATCTCTTGATTTTCAAGGCTTTGATAGGACCGCCTCTGTGGTGTAGTGGTTAGAGTGTCCGCCCGGAGAGGGGAAGGTCGTGGGTTTGATCCCCGACCGCGTCATACCAAAAGACGTTAAAATATGGTACTTGTTGGACCCTGCCTGGCGCTCGGCATTAAAGGGTACAAGGACTGGTCGGCTCGGAGTCAGTATAATGTGTCTGAGTGGGGTATTCATGCTTCACTGCGGCATGGTATCTCAGTGGGCTAGCACTATAAAACCAGCTTCAGTCTGGGCTAGTATAAGCAGCGACACATACACACGCATGCACGTCGTCATATGAGCGAAATATTCTCAAGCACGACGTTAAACCCAATTTCACCTCACCTCACCAAGGCTTTGATAGATTGGTTTGTTGGATGGACATAACCCATGAAACTTTCATTGATAACATAGCTATTGTTTGTAAACAATGGTTTAGGCAACTCCTTGCGAACGTCATGCAGTGCCAAAAGATAAAGCACCAGTAAAATATCCACTGTAAGCCCAGTAGTTCCTGGGATTATATTAGGAAATCTAGCAGAATGTGTTTCATGAATCGCTGAATTCTCTGGGTACCACAGTTATAGCTGTTTTAACGTCTGCATATAGAGGAACTGTCACGATTTGGGCAACATGTCTAACCTTCTTGATGACATCCATTCTAATCAGGTCTGACTTCGGTGTTCTCTTACACCCAGCAGCTGAAACAGAAAACAAATAAATGCAACCCTCACCCACCACTGTGGTAACATGAGCCAGTGCTAGCAGGATCTACGCCTAAATCAGATTGGCTATGATTAACTACTGGGGTAAACTGGACAGTTATCAAACCTGCCAAAACAATTTTATAGAAAGTTTTTGAGATGCGCAAAGACCTGTTGTTTAGGGTTTGAATACTGGAGCCCAGCAAATACTGCTTGCCTAAACATTTTATCTATGTGTCAGAACATCCCCATCACCAGACTGTCGCGTGATGCAGTATGAACTTACCAGCAAAGAACGGCCATATGGAATCTAGTGCTGATGCAAAGTCTATTGCAGTTCTGTAAGGAGAAAGGCAAAACTATCAGTTTGAATTATCTCAATGTGATCAGATCTTTTTCAGCGTAACACTATTATGGTTGGAGCTCTGTACCCACAAGATCTCACTGTCATCAGATCAGGGCTAGTTTGGTGTTCACTTTCCACAAACTGCCTGATAACTCACCTGCCCTGGTTGTCCGTTGTATACAGATCTGATAACTCACCTGCCCTGGTTGTCCGTTGTATACAGATCTGATAACTCAACTGCCCTGGTTGTCTGTTGTATACAGATCTGATAACTCACCTGCCCTGGTTGTCCGTTGTATACAGATCTGATAACTCACCTGCCCTGGTTGTCTGTTGTATACAGATCTGATAACTCACCTGCCCTGGTTGTCCGTTGTATACAGATCTGATAACTCACCTGCCCTGGTTGTCTGTTGTATACAGATCTGATAACTCACCTGCCCTGGTTGTCTGTTGTATACAGATCTGATAACTCACCTGCCCTGGTTGTCTGTTGTATACAGATCTGATAACGCACCTGCCCTGGTTGTCTGTTGTATACATATCTGATAACGCACCTGCCCTGGTTGTCCGTTGTATACAGATCTGATAACTCCCCTCCCCTGGTTGTCCGTTGTATACAGATCTGATAACTCCCCTCCCCTGGTTGTCCCTTGTATACAGATCTGATAACTCCCCTCCCCTGGTTGTCCGTTGTATACAGATCTGATAACTCACCTGCCCTGGTTGTCTGTTGTATACAGATCAGGTTCATATGGCATCAGTTTCAGAATGACCTTGCCATGACCTTGGAATGAAGCACAGTGAAGGGGTGTCCATAGTGTTCCCCTGTTGAGGATGTTGATGTCTGCTCTGAAGGTTGTAAACAAACTCAATTACCAGCTGTGTACTCTAGCATGAACTACTACACTGCCTATAAAAACATTGTTTATTTCCCCATACGTTATCTGAAACAGTAACGGAAGAAATGTCTGATCAGAATCTGGTCTCATCTCTTGTCACTCCAGCTTCTGCTGGTCATATATTTGTAAATGGGTACCCAGGAGGATTAGATGTAGATAATATAACATTACCTTCTAGTGCCTAACACTGGGTGCATAGGTGGTATACTTCAAAGGGAGCTGATAATGAAAATAGTGGAAGTGTTTAGTTTTATACTGCACTCAGCAATCTTCCAGCTGTATGGTAGCGATCTGTAAATAATTAAGTCTGGACTAGACAATCCAGTGATCAACAGTGAGTTAGGTTACAATGACATGAGCGTGGATCTATGTAGTTAGGTTACAATGACATGTCTGCGAGCCTGACCACCCGATCCTGTAGTTAGGTTACAATGACATGTCTGCGAGCCTGACCACCCGATCCTGTAGTTAGGTTACAATGACATGTCTGCGAGCCTGACCACCCGATCCTGTAGTTAGGTTACAATGACATGTCAGCGAGCCTGACCACCCGATCCTGTAGTTAGGTTACAATGACATGTCTGCGAGCCTGACCACCCGATCCTGTAGTTAGGTTACAATGACATGTCAGCGAGCCTGACGACCCGATCCTGTAGTTAGGTTACAATGACATGTCTGCAGCCTGACCACCCAATCCTGTAGTTAGGTTACAATGACATGTCAGCGAGCCTGACGACCCGATCCTGTAGTTAGGTTACAATGACATGTCTGCGAGCCTGACCACCCGATCCTGTAGTTAGGTTACAGTGACATGTCTGCGAGCCTGACCACCCAATCCTGTAGTTAGGTTACAATGACATATCAGCGAGCCTGACGACCCGATCCTGTAGTTAGGTTACAATGACATGTCAGCGAGTCTGACCACCCGATCCTGTAGTTAGGTTACAATGACATGTCTGCCAGCCTGACGACCCGATCCTGTAGTTAGGTTACAATGACATGTCTGCGAGCCTGACCACCCAATCCTGTAGTTAGGTTACAATGACATGTCTGCGAGTCTGACCACCCGATCCTGTAGTTAGGTTACAATGACATGTCTGCGAGCCTGACCACCCAATCCTGTAGTTAGGTTACAATGACATGTCTGCGAGCCTGACGACCCGATCCTGTAGTTAGGTTACAATGACATGTCAGCGAGCCTGACCACCCAATCCTGTAGTTAGGTTACAATGACATGTCTGCAAGCCTGACGACCCGATCCTGTTAGTCACCTCTTACGACAAGCATGGGTTACTGAAGATTATTCTAACCCGGATCTTCACGGGTGGATAATGAAAATAGAGTGCCCACTAATCCACTGACTTGGGAAATGTAAAATATCACCATGAGCCTTCTCCTGGTGAATGGAGTTTAGTGAATGATAATTGACTAGTTATAATATCTTTTTTTCTCAACTTACATTAAATATTCATGCTAGATCAAAACAGATCTTTTTAATACTGTTGAGAATATCATAAAACTTGACAATCATAATGCCCACTTGAGCTAAAACATGTAAATAACTGTCATTAATTTACAATACACAATGTTCAAAACTCAGCACTTATCAGCTGACATGTTACTGTTATTGCAATAAATGTATAACATACCGTAATATACCTAATTGGAGGTTTGGTGGCTTGTTTTATAAGTGTAACTAAATAGTGTTTTCACAATGATCATGGTATTGGGTCAACAGTAACTGGTGTCACACTGGAGCCAATTCTGTCAGGTTCATAGATCAAAGAAGTGTTGTCTTCTCAAGAAACATACTTCACAACAACTTATTAACACATCAACAGTCTGAAACTGAAACAGAAACCTCTACATGAAACTGACACATCACTACGGAACATGAACTTAATTTAGTTTTGTTTGTTTACACTTATGTGAGTGTATGAATCTGCCTAATCGATAGAACTGTTCTTCACTTGTCAGACAAGTACTTCCCACGTGTTTGCCACACAAGGGAAGTAACTCCTGTATGCTTAAGCGATCAGTTTGAAAAGTATGCAAACAGTGATCAAAACATGTTCGTTTCTACCAGAAGTGTGAACAAATAAATTTCTCCATAATTGTTAGTGCTCTTTTTATGAGAATTATTGAGTGTTCTGTGTCAAAAGTTCAAGATCTCATAGATTTTAACATTTTTTACTTCAGAAAGGAAAATATATGCCAATAAATGACATGTATTTTTTTTCTTTGTGTGTAGATAAATGGACCAGAAAACGATTAGCAGAGACAAATCGTGATTCACTTTCTGTAGAGACTACAGTACACATACTGCTTCGGGAGTCACTGGTCAGCTGTTAAAATAGATGAAACATCATTTGCAGTCTCACAATGTGTAGACAAACATAACGTGATTTTTTACAGCAGTAAGCTGGCAGAGAAGTGGTGCTCTCTTTCCCTTAACGCTGTACAAGTTGACATAATGACTTGTACTCCAGTACCTTATAGTTGTGAAGACACATACAGTTATTTCCATTTACTTTCAGTGGTAACAGTTTTCAGGTGTTTAACATTTGAGCAATAATATTTCTACTCAAGGTAGTCTGTAGTTCATGTTCTCATGGATGACCTGCAGTGTCTACACCGTGTACGTATCTTTTCATAGCCTGGGTCTCTGGATGACAACCAACCTGAATGTCCTATGAAGCAACTGCATGTTCATGATTCAAATTATCAGTTGAAATGAAACCTTATCAGTCCATGACTCCTGGCCCAAGTCCCACACTGTGATTATCACTGACATGTTTATTCATATGTCAAACCTTGTGAATCATAGTATCTGACTGACTGACTGAGTCTTGTCTTGAAAGGCTTGTGATTAATACTAGCTCACTCAATATTTCATATAAATCATTATTTGATTCCCTCACAACCTCACCCACCTAACTTTCTAATCAAAATTGAGTCAGTCTTGATTTTCTTGTCAGTAGAAAATAAATGCATCTAATCTATACATTCTTTGATTTATTTACATAAAATATAGTGTAATATCTTGCACTACTATTCTATGGCAATAATGTCTTTAATTCATGATACAAAGATTTGTTAGAATCAAATTATGGTGTGTAGGTGAATATTTTCATATTTTAAGGCAAAGAGAGGCAATCAACATTGCCCTGGATGGGATTTCTAGAAAGGTTAAAATTTGAAGGGGGTCGAAGATTCAAATACTTTAGGAGTACAATGTGTGAACCCCTTTTCTGGTGTCCCCCACTGCGATATTGCTTGAATAGTGCTAAAAGTGGCATAAAACTAAACTCACTCCAAAATGAGAACAGGAAACATTTGTTCCTCACCCTGCTTTGAGTAGTTCCTCCACTATGTCTGCATAGCCCCAGAATGATGCAATAGCCAGGGGACTCATGCCGTCAGGCGAGAGGCCGTTAACATTGGCTCCTTGCACAAGTAACTGATGAACTGACTGAAAATATGAACAAAGAACATCACATGGTACAACTGCTGCAATGGGTTACTTATTGTCAGCGGCTCAAAAGAAATATAGCTATTCAAATAAAACATGATGTGTGCATCTGTCACATGTAAATAAGTTTCGTATTTTTAATAGAACGGAAACACTGCTGATTTCAGCGTTCGAATTTAACATCGGTCCTTAGGCCTGAAGCTGACTGAAAACCCTTGGACCCACAACTTTTGTTTTCTGCAGGTCCGCAAGGCTGACAGCTTTTTCATCCCCAATGACTCTGACTGCTCTGACATATCCCTGTCTGAACATTCTGATTCAGACTTTTCAGAAGACTTGGATCTTGACATGAATGTTGATTTTGTTGTAAATGAAGACTAGTCAGTCACTTGAGTAAATTAAACTCTTTAACTCAGTTTGTTAGTTGTCACATTTTTTTGTTTGCTGGGAATTACTTATATTGTAGCTAAAATATGGGGTCTACACATTTTGATCAGGAGCCAGAACCTTTTAATTGGTTCTGGGTCCTTTGGCTTGCTTCTTTTCTGGGTTGAGGGCAAACACGGGGGCTGATTTCAAGAAGGGAGATAACTCTGGTTGCCTAATCATAGTGGCAGAAAGGGCCAACTTTGAAAACTGCTCGCTTGGTGTACTACTTCCAAAACACTGAAACCAGAACTAAACTATTTAGTTATTATGAAGCAAGCTGTATTAATGCTTAGAAACTAGTCACTTTAACAATGTTACATCACAAAACTCGGTCCTTATCTCATTCATATTCATGAGTTGTTCTTTTTACTGAAAAAGTTTCGGAAAAGTTAGGTGTCATCAGTCATAGGCACACCTTATATCCAAGTTTCATTCAAGTTTCCTGTTCATGTGGCCCTTGACTTTTATTATTAGATTGATGTATTATATTTGTAAAAAAACAGTGCTATTTCCTCTCCAAATTTGATTTGAAAATTGTTTGCACTGTAACTATTTTTGCAAAGCTCTGCTGTCAAATGAAGCTTCACAATTTGAAAATGTTGGTCTCCAAATGCAATAAAAAAGTGGGTCCACATTTAGAAATTGATTATGACAGCACCAGGCCAGCCCAGTAAAGCTCAGCGATATAGAAATGTGGGCCCTCATGTTTCAATCACTGAAAATGACAGGACAAATGTTGGCCAACACAACAGAAAATGACTATGATCACTACACCGAAGTATTAAAGAGGATGTTCACACCAGAATCTCATTCAGCATACTACAACTACTGACCTCAAAGGTGGACCCGTAATCTTTATTCACAAAAATCAAGTGAGTCCACATTTGGGGAAAAACTAATATTCATTTGTTCTGAATTTGATTAAGTGAGTGAGTGAGTTTAGTTCTACGCCGCACTCAGCAATATTCCAGCTATATGGCGGCATTTAATTAAGAATAATGTACTGATCAGATTCAAATTGTTTGACGTAAAATGAGGAGAATTTGTTTGCTGTTGCACTTAGAAGGGTGCCAACCCTTTCCTTGGTATCCAGCGTACCACTAGAATTGTCTTGATGTATGACTGAATAGCCAAGAGATGGGATGGGTTTCTTACTGTCAAAACGTAGGATCGTGTCTGGACTGTATTACCCCTATATCGCGACTCTCGGTAACATCTGGCTTATCAATGGGGGATGACACCCTCAGGGTTGATGTGTTATTGTCTACACTGTTGCCATCGTTAAAAAAAAGAAGTGATAAATACACCGCTTGTTAACAAATCAGACTTAGCGGCAGTCTTGAAATTGAGAAGATCTTTACAGCTACACCACGATACGATGCTAAAAATAGAGGTAGGTCATATGTTGCATAGTAATTCCCATGGAAACCAAAAGTCAGTTTATAGTTTCGAGTAATAAATAGAGCCTTGTCCAAATGTTACATGCTATTTTGTGACTCCTTTTCGAATAAATATAGCTATAAGGTAAATTCTGCAAGTAAAATATTTCGTTGGATACATGTTTTCATTGAATATTTACCGAAATATCACCGCTAGCCACGGCCCCAGCTAGTTGCATGGTCGTCGCCATTTTGTATGACGAAAAGTCACGTGACCCAATGACAACACCCAACATGTGCTCGCGGCTGAAAAACATGAACTCGCCGGGGGCAGCGTGTATATAAACTGAGTTTGATGTCATGGTGTGCAATCTTCTCTTGGATGTAGGAGAGGCATTTCACAGAGGAAACCACCTCACTGATTTCACGCCTGATGTACAATCATGGTGTTCAACAATAATATTGTGAAGAAACCGAGAGTTAAAGTTTCCAAATGGGCGGGGCAAATAGATGCTCTTCTGTGTGTTTTGACAGCGATCGTCGCCGGCGGGTGCTATCTTAATAGCTTGAATGGAGATTTCGTGCATGATGATATCTATGCAATTAAAAACAATCCTGATGTTAATGGACAGTCAGAATGGACGGAAATATTTACCAATGATTTTTGGGGCAGACCAATGCAGGACAACTCGAGCCATAAGTCGTACAGGCCATTGACAGTACTGACATTCAGGTAAGTCAACGGCGCGCGTAATAGAGAAGCGATGGGTACCTTTTGTGAAGTCTGTGTGCACACGAATCCTGCTGTGCGATTCATAGCAGGATAATGGCAGACAGAGATGAAAATACCACAGAAGGAGAATTAAACACTATCCGAAACACAAACGTTAAGCATTGTCTGTCGTCTGTAGGATATCCAATCCGCATCAGTCACAAATGACAGTTCAATTATCGTGATATATGGAACCTCTCCCATACGTGCTGAGTCTCAACTGATTTAGTTTATGACAGTATTGTTACTTAGAGAATACAGCGGTCAATCAAGAAAAAAGCTAGTAAACATCACATGTTGCAGAAACACTCTGCATAAACGTTATTTATTTCACACTTTCATCCGCTTTGACAGTATTTGATATGTTTTTTCAAAAGTGATTTCTATCCGAAGCAATTTGTATTGGGCCAAATTATTTTCCCAGAAAACCTGGATATGCATGTGCAGGATTAGGCAAATTTTTGCTGGAACCTTTAGCAAATGCCATTTAACATTTATCAGGCATTGAAATACTGAAATAGCCAATAATAGGATGAGGACAGTGTAGTCATTCCTTGTAACCAAACCTAGACAGACAGTTTAATCATCTGGACATCCAAGTGGCCAAGGTTTCTGCTGATTATTTTGCTTTAATCTGTGTCCTTGGTAAGACTCCTCCACTTTATGCATGCATCTGTTGTTGAAGCGATATTGATTTTTTTGAAAACCTGTAGGACAAGGTAATTCATTATTAGATGTTTTGGTTCAGTACTGTTGAAATTCCCAGGAATTGAAGAGTCTATGTAACAGGTGTTTCGCTGTGTATCCCATCTGTACAGAGGGCTCCTGATATTGGGTGATTATGCACAATATCGTTACTGATTAATTGTGTGTACCTGATGCTTATATGCAGCTTATCTAGAGCTCGGGGTGAATTTTCAATCTGAAAGTATTTCTAATCAAGCATCAGGGTAGTGAATGCATCAATGGTAGAGGCCATACAATTTCCAAGTCCTGTGATAGGGATTGAACAGTGATGAGTCACAGTGTTCTCCGTTACCTTAAGTGGCTTTTAACAAGTTGTAGTACTTCTTTATTCTTTCATTGTCTTTGTAATACCAGTTTGTTTAAGACTGAAGGGAAGCCAGACCAGTTGAGTGTCTTGTATTTTGGGTTTTAACTATGTGAGTGACACACATTTGTGGTGATGATCTTACCTCCTGTGCAATCAAAGTATGAAATGTAGTCAGAAAAATATTGTCAGTGATGAAATATGTAAAGTGAATTAAAAGAAAAGAATATAAGTTTAACTTACCTAAACATGCGATAATAATAGTATGAACTGAATCAGATAATTAATTAGTATAAAATGGCTTCCAGTGTTTCGTTTGTCATGCCAAGACCCGGGTTTGATTCCCGACATGGGTACAATATGTGAAGCTCATTTCAGATATCCCCTGCCATGATATTGCTGTGATAGTGGTGGAATATTGCTGTGATAGTGGTGGAATATTGCTGTGATAGTGGTGGAATATTGCTGTGATAGTGGTGGAATATTGCTGTGATAGTGGTGGAATATTGCTGTGATAGTGGTGGAATATTGCTGTGATAGTGGTGGAATATTGCTGTGATAGTGGTGGAATATTGCTGTGATAGTGGAATATTGCTGTGATAGTGGTGGAATATTGCTGTGGTATTGCTGGAATATTGCTGTGATAGTGGTGGAATATGCTGTGACAGTGGTGGAATATTGCTGTGATATTGCTGGAATATTGCTGTGATAGTGGTGGAATATTGCTGTGATAGTGGTGGAATATTGCTGTGATAGTGGTGGAATATTGCTGTGATAGAGGTGGAATATTGCTGTGATAGTGGTGGAATATTGCTGTGATAGTGGTGGAATATTGCTGTGATAGTGGTGGAATATTGCTGTGATAGTGGTGGAATATTGCTGTGATAGTGGTGGAATATTGCTGTGACAGTGGTGGAATAGTATTGCTGGAATATTGCTGTGATAGTGGTGGAATATTGCTGTGATAGTGGTGGAATATTGCTGTGATAGTGGTGGAATATTGCTGTGATAGTGGTGGAATATTGCTTTGATAGAGGTGGAATATTACTGTGATAGTGGTGGAATATTGCTTTGATAGAGGTGGAATATTACTGTGATAGTGGTGGAATATTGCTGTGATAGTGGTGGAATATTGCTTTGATAGAGGTGGAATATTGCTGTGATAGTGGTGGAATATGCTGTGACAGTGGTGGAATATTGCTGTGATAGTATTGCTGGAATATTGCTGTGATAGTGGTGGAATATTGCTGTGATAGTGGTGGAATATTGCTGTGATAGTGGTGGAATATTGCTGTGATGATAGTGGTGGAATATTGCTGTGATAGTGGTGGAATATTGCTGTGATAGTGGTGGAATATTGCTGTGATAGTGGTGGAATATTGCTGTGATAGTGGTGGAATATTGCTGTGATAGTGGTGGAATATTGCTGTGATAGTGGTGGAATATTGCTGTGATAGTGGTGGAATATTGCTTTGATAGAGGTGGAATATTGCTGTGATAGTGGTGGAATATTGCTGTGATAGTGGTGGAATATTGCTGTTGGTGATAGATAGTGGTGGAATATTGCTGTGATAGTGGTGGAATATTGCTGTGATAGTGGTGGAATATTGCTGTGATAGTGGTGGAATATTGCTGTGATAGTGGTGGAATATTGCTGTGATAGTGGTGGAATATTGCTGTGATAGTGGTGGAATATTACTGTGATAGTGGTGGAATATTGCTGTGATAGTGGTGGAATATTGCTGTGATAGTGGTGGAATATTGCTGTGATAGTGGTGGAATATTGCTGTGACAGTGGTGGAATATTGCTGTGGTATAGTGGTGGAATATTGCTGTGATAGTGGTGGAATATTGCTGTGATAGTGGTGGAATATTGCTGTGATAGTGGTGGAATATTGCTGTGATAGTGGTGGAATATTGCTGTGATAGTGGTGGAATATTGCTGTGATAGTGGTGGAATATTGCTGTGATAGTGGTGGAATATTGCTGTGATAGTGGTGGAATATTGCTGTGATAGTGGTGGAATATTGCTGTGATAGTGGTGGAATATTGCTGTGATAGTGGTGGAATATTGCTGTGATAGTGGTGGAATATTGCTGTGATAGTGGTGGAATATTGCTGTGATAGTGGTGGAATATTGCTGTGATAGTGGTGGAATATTGCTGAAAGTGGTGTAGAACTAATCTCACTCTCACTAATTTCACAACATAATACCAGTTAATTGGCCCACACAAACAAGCTCCATCACCCCCAGTTACTGCTGGTTGTTAATCAGGGCAACCAATAAGGCCTCCAGTGTGGTTCTGTAACAAGTGTACAATGGTTTGTCAGGGGCTGGTGTTAATACCCCTTTAATGACCTACCAGTTTGTTACTGTGTAGGCATGGTGTGTTGGATGTTATCACGGTCCTCACTTGTCAGCGCTGATATGGATAACATCAGTATCTACTTCCAAGCAGTCAGCAGTATATTTAAATCATATTATCCTAATTGCAGGGGTGGAAATAACTTTAAAATTGCTAGTGTACTCTGGTACAGTGGCATATGTAAAATCACTTGCCCTGATAATTTTTCCACTATACCTGCCGTTTTCTTGTTGATTTTTTGAATAAACAACATAATTAACATTGGAATATCAACTGGACACCGGTACAGTGTGATATACAAATTTGCTTGCCCGACAGATAAAAACACTGGACTCGGGCGTTGGGGCAATGGGTTATTTCCACCCCTGAATTGGTTATTTGAATGACAGTATTGAAATTGTTTGCAAGAGTTTTATTCATAGGAAACTTGTCAACCTTTGGGTGTTGAATGAATCTGGTTTGTTTTTGGCTGGCCTTTGTTACCTGGGAGCCATCTTTAATGCAAGTGATAAATTACAGGTTGCCTACATAAGGATTAGCGCAACACCTATTTTGTTTATTCTGTTAAACAGAAATTAAGTTAGCCGACATCACAACTACAGTTATTGTTCAAGTGAGAAAATCTAAATGTATGTGTGATAATAAATTACTAAATCAAAACATCAAATATGTGTTTGAAGTATTGTTGGTCTTTGAAATATTTCATCTGAAAGTTGGAGCCATTGAAAGTTTCAGAAGTTTTTACATCAATCACTACAGTCCAGTCAGTAGAGATGTCCGCCATATACTAGTAGTCGGAATACTGCTGAGTGCAGTGTTAAACCAACAGCAACGACAGTAGAGATGTCCGCCATATAGTCGGAATACTGCTGAGTGCAGTGTTAAACCAACAGCAACAACAGTAGAGATGTCCGCCATATACTAGTTAGTCGGAATACTGCTGGGTGCAGTGTTAAACCAACAGCAACGACAGTAGAGGTGTTAGATGATCACTTGAATCTTTAAAGGGATATATATAAACATGCTAAGAATCCAATATTGGTCCCAAAACTGCAGTTAAAAATAGTCTGGTTGAGATATATATAAATTAATGTGAAGCTATAGCAAATTGACTTGTATTCTGTAACAACAGGACCAAGAGGAAAAGGCTTTAAATGCTCAAGATAATTTTAAATAACAATTGTTTCCTAATTTTCCTGCCAAGGGTATCGAGTTAAGAATCTTTGATAAACCTGTACTTGATGGCTGGTTGGCATGACAATTGAGTGTGAGGTGGGACCTTGACCGCTGTGTACAAGGGACGTTCATGAAATATGACACAAACTAAACAAAATTCGACACGGCTCTTTGGCAAGTGACACGACCTCCTAATGATATCTGTTTGTCCACCACACGCTGGTCAGCAGAACCTCCTCACTTCCCTATGTCATTGTAAACTTGGCATGTTAGAAGGGATTACATCAAATATTTCCTGTGCAAGGTGTAATATATGATGTGGATACTTGCACTTGGAACTGAATAAGCAAAAACCATCTTTATTCATGAACTTAGTGAAGGCTTTTCTTATGTTTCCTATATTAAATGCCCTCAATCTTTCAGTGCAACATTTGAACAGTAATTGTGCGTGAGGGGATATTTGCATAACAAGTATTCTGTATTGATATATGTCAAATACTGGTGGATTTAGATGAAGAAGTTGATGAATCGGCTGTTTTGATTGTGTAAGTCTGGGCAGTAATCCATTATATCCATTTTACTGAAAGAAGCCAGGTATTAATCTCCACGCCATTTTGAACACTTTTTAATTGTTGAGAAAGTCATTCATGTTTTGTTTACTTGTGTGAACTATTCACAAAGTTTTAATAGATTAAGATAAAGAATTGTTTTTTAGAGATGGTTTTATGATGACTTCAGATTGGAAAATTTATATATGCAGGTGTTTATGTCACAGTGCCACTGTGATATACAGCTAGAATATTGGTTAACACTGCATCATTAGCACTTAGACAGTGATTAGGGTGGATTTTCTGTTTTTAGACATTATTCTAGCAATATCATGGCAAGGGACACCAGACTCATGGCTCTCATATTGTACTCCTTTGTAGAATGGAACCCAGGCTTTAGACAAATGCTTTAACCACAAGGCTACCCCACTGCCCTGACAGTGTTAGAGCTATACATAATAATAATAATAATAATGGATAGCATTGATATAGCGCAAATCTCCGCAAAGGACTCTTTGCGCTTGCTTTGTTTTTCCCTCGTTCACTGGATGTCAATCTCAACGGCACATCGTATTGTCAATCTCAACTCCCTGGGGAGCATACAACTCTTGCAGCAACTAGGCGCACCGAGTTATTGTGGCATTCCCATCCATGTACATGTAAAACATTTATCTCATTTCAGTAAACCTAAAGCCTCAGTGTTGGTGTGAATATTCTTAAGTTTAACAGTGGGTTTTGTTGTAGTGTTAAACAAGTGACTTCTTGAGAATAAAGAATTTCACAGATTAAATTACAATATAATATGTCAATAAAACTCCATTTCATTATGACAGGCTGCAGTTTTGTCTGTGGTGTCAGGAGTGGATACAGCTTTTTGTCAAAGGGGAATGCACGTTTAATTTTCACCCATTTTCGCGAGATTTAATAAACTGTCAGGACACAAGTGGGAGTGTGCACCATTTGCACCCCCGTCTTCTGGATCCAGCTATGGGGCTAATCTCTTTATCAGGACAACATAACATGTTAAATGTTTGCGAAATGTACTGTTTCTCCCTGATAAAGAGAGGGAGGCCAGTGTGATGGAGGAGAGTGACAGAACAGATGAGTCTGCCATCAACCACTGTCACCGTGGCCTGTCGCCCAGCAGGACACACAGTAATGTTACAAACATGCGGAACTGGATGTCCCGTTGTCGCTGGTCATGCAACAGCTGTTGTATATTACTGGGACATCAGTTTCATGACTTCTATAATGATATCCTTGTGCGGGTAGGTTAAGTAAACACCAATTTAAACATATTGCACATTTCGTTATAGTATGATATAAAGCAGGGCAGTTACCTCATTCCAGAAAAATCCCAAGAAACATTCCATATGCTGAATGCAGAGGCCATAGGTCAATGGCATATATTCTGAACACCCTTTTGTTACCTACCCTGGTGGTTTTGTAGGAGAAAACTGTGGGTTACAATGCTAAACTTGACATTTTTGAATAGTGAAAACTTAACATTTTATGCACAATGAAATACTGTGTATGCAAATCAGCTGAAAAGCGAGGTCTGGCAATTTAAATGTAAAATCTCCAAGCAGGTATTTCTTGAAAGTAGTACCTCTCACCACGTTACTGTGAGACCTACAATGCCCATGTACTGTATTAAAACATGGAGGGTGGTTTATAGGTAGAAGGACAATTACTCCACAACGATGAATCTTACAAAATGTAGTTGAGGCATTGATAAAGCTGTACCACCTGTTTCATCAAGGCTGGATTCTCCTTGTTTTATTGATGAAAGAATTATGAATATCTTCAAACCTTGAGTGGGTTGGTTGATCTGTGAATCTGAGGTATTGAAAAATGTGTCTTGAATGAACCACAGTGTACAAAATAAAGGTAGAAAAACAGACCCAAATCTGTTTTCATTTTGATAATCCAAAGTTAGAATTTTAATGTTATTCCATGGACAGTTAAATGAAATAAGGTCTGTTGCCAGCTAATCAATGTACCTGTTGAGGTTCATTGTTTCTATGCTTGTATGACTTCCTTGTATGAGATGTGGGTTATTGTTGACGGTATCTGTACTGATAGGGGTGTCTAGTCAGTGATTACAAGCCTTTATTGTTAGCTAGATTGTTGATAAGATATGATTTCACGCATTATGGGAACTATACTGCTCTCTTAGTCAGTTAGTGTTAACACAACAGATTGTATTCAGTAACTCTGTGATGTATCAGATTAATGTGTGGGAAAACCCTGGAGTCAGCCAGGACATTTAGAGAAATGTGTTGCCATGGTAATGATGCTATCAAAACATGCATCCTCATCCAGGTGATGCCATGCCTCAGGAGGACTGCACTGTAACATCATACTTTAAAATCCATTTATGACTTTCATACATTTAATATATGGAGAATGTAATAAATTAATCATTTGATTCGCTTTCAGTAATCCCTTGAGCAAGATGTTAGAAGGTTAAAATATAATGGTAGTTAGTTTGAGATTTCTCAATTAGTCCCCCTGGTTTGGGTGATACAATTAGTCCCCCTGGTTTGGGTGATACAGTAGTGGATCAGGATTTGTTAACAGTAGTGGATCAGGATTCGTTAACAGTAGTGGATCAGGATTCGTTAACAGTAGTGGATCAGGATTCGTTAACAGTAGTGGATCAGGATTCGTTAACAGTAGTGGATAACAGTAGTGGATCAGGAGGATCGTTAACAGTAGTGGATCAGGATTCGTTAACAGTAGTGGATAACAGTGGATCAGGATCCGTTTAGGATCAGGATTCTTTTAGTGGATCAGGATGGATCAGAGTTAACAGTAGTGGATCAGTTAACAGAGTGGATCAGGATTCTTTTAACAGTAGTGGATCAGTTAACAGTGGATCAGGATTAACAGTAGTGGACAGTAGTGGATCAGGATTTGTTAACAGTAGTGGATCAGGATTTTGTTAACAGTAGTGGATCAGGATTCGTTAACAGTAGTGGATCAGGATTCGTTAACAGTAGTGGACAGTAGTGGATCAGGATTCGTTGACAGTAGTGGATCAGGATTCGTTAACAGTAGTGGATCAGGATTCGTTAACAGTAGTGGATCAGGATTCGTTAACAGTAGTGGATCAGGATTCGTTGACAGTAGTGGATCAGGATTCGTTAACAGTAGTGGATCAGGATTCGTTAACAGTAGTGGATCAGGATTGGTTATAGCTTGGGTTATTGCTTGTCTTCTGAGTGTGGAATAGTAGTTCACTCACTGGATTATCTGCTCCAGGCTTAATATATTTACATGCTGCTGTAATTTAAAAGGAACTGTGATTAATAATAATGCTAATTTTTGAGCCTAGAATCCAACACGATGCTGCTCTCTGGCGTTACATTATTACCCTGACGGAATTGTACTTTCAAAGCTGCTACTAAGAGCTAAGCGAGACCGTATAGGTCCGTACATCTGCTTTTCAGGTACCCATTTTGAACCAGCTGGGTGGACTGAGTGCAAGCTAACCACTACAGTGCCTTGCCTTGTTATACAACACGTGCATGAGCACAGGTCACAAAAGCATTAAACCAGCCCCAATCAATTACAGGTAATTAACTGACATGAGTAAGTGAGGAAGGTAACCACTACACCACCTGTTAGGGGCTGTCAGAACATGTAGGCAGGTCAGCAAACACTATAACCGTGTCCCCTTAAAGGGCCTGTCAGTATGTAGGGTAGGTCAGGTAACCGTGTTCCCTGTTAGGGGCTGTCAGTATGTAGGGTAGGTCAGCAAACACTATAACCGTGTCCCCTGTTAGGGGCTGTCAGTATGTAGGGTAGGTCAGCAAACACTATAACCGTGTCCCCTGTTAGGGGCTGTCAGTATGTAGGGTAGGTCAGCAAACACTATAACCGTGTCCCCTGTTAGGGGCTGTCAGTATGTAGGGTAGGTCAGCAAACACTATAACCAGTCTCTTCAACATGATGATACAACCACAACATTATCATAGATCACTATCTGACCTTACGACACTTTTAAAGGTACACAGTCAGATTTTTAAAACATTTGTATTGTTTTTAGACACTGAATTATAATTGTTATGAAGAACCAAATAACAACCTAGGACATCATTTAACCACCACTGTGCGAGATATTGGGCATGACGTCATTCCAAGCTGGTGATAAATAAAGTGGATTATCTGCAACAGATTGCATAAAGGATCCATAGCACTGAGAAGAATGAATGTATATAACAATATTCATAAGTCAGGCCAGTCTGACCCTGCAGGCTTGACAATACAGCAGCTGTAGTATAAAGGAAAACTAAGTTCTATGGATAGTCAACTTCTTTATGGCAATGAGTGCGACGTTTCGGTGTAGGTACTAACACTGTTATCAAGCAGGTGATGAGTACCTACCTGAGTTTTCCTTCATCTATACAACTTGTAAAATGCCTCTCAAAGAAGCTGTAGTATAGTGGACCATTGCTCAGACTGTGGTATGAAATGCCGTCAAACAATTCAAATGACTTGACAGTTACATCATGAACACTGTTCACATACTTTCTTCACAAAACCAACAATGTTGCATTATCTAACAACGCACATGTCCAAGACCAACCACTTTCAAGCATACGTTAGAAAACATTCAGAAATCTTTATGGTCCTTAACATTTGTTAGCCTACCAGACTGTGGTGGACATCAGTGACAGAATGTGTTCGTTTGGCATTTGATAAGACTCATTTTGCAGCTATTAATGTTTATAAAACTACCTGAGTAGACAAAATATACCTTTTGAGGAGATGCAGCTCGTTAAGGCCATAGGAACAAAAATAACATGATCCTATCTTACATCTTTGAGATGATATGAATCTTGGCTGTGAAGGCCATATTGTTCATAAGACGAGGTCTCATCCTTCACTGCAGGAGGTCAATTTAACCCAGATCTTCTGGAACCCCTGTATTATGATGGCAGGATTCAGCATCTTTCTAGGGTAGAATGAGTTTGAGGATTCATCATGATTGTCCCAAAATGATGTCATAGATGGGTAATCCCTGTCTACAGAGGACACCTTGCTGAATCAGATGTGAGACGCGCCTCGTCTTCCTCTATAACTAGTATCACTGTATCTATTGTAACATAATGGGATGATGGCCGCAAGATAAACCCACTCGTAACGGTGGATGCAAATTATATTTGGGACCATTAACTGAATATTTGTCAACTTAAGTTGTTTACTTCAGTAGGTTTAATGGTTAAATATTTTATCTCTATGTTTAAATTTTCCAGACTACCCTTCTGTTATCTGTGGGGAGTAGGGGTTTAGATTGGTCTCTTGCAGTTGGTACTGGTCGTGAGGGGTGACTGAAAGACAGACAGAGGCAGTACTGAAAAACCTGGTTTCAACTGAATGGATTTTTACAACTAAACATTTTTATTCAGTTACTCATTTTTTCTTCTGTTTTATCTTTTATTCACTTAAACATCAAAGTACAGAGACATCTGCTGATGTGCACAAGCTGGGGACTGAAGTGAGCTCTGCCTGCCTTGAGTGGGCGCCCAGTTATCAAACACCCAACAAAGTGACTTATTGTAGTCGGTACTGTGTTGACTATTCCTACGTATAGAGAGTTGGATGCGTGCTCCTCAAAGTACGCTGACAGTTCACTGTCAAAAGATTCCAGTTGACGTACAGTCAGGATGTATGTGACAAATGTTTTTTTTTCATATTTATTCATGTCTCCCGGGCGCACGTCAATTCAGTAAACGTTTTTGCAGTTGACTCATGCTGAGTTGGGACCTAGTTTAATCTGAGCAGAGCTTCAGGAAGGTCCTCTGTAACAATAAACCTGTCACTGTGGGGTTCTGGGGACTGTCTAACTGAAACTTGAACTTTGTTGGTGAGGTAAAACAGATTGGAGTATATTTATGGTCGTTTTGTAAATTGTCAGTGTTTTATAACAGTCTCCTACTTGAAACTGTCACCAAGCATGAAACGATGTGGTGGACACTTGAAGATTGAATACGTTTGTTGCTCAATAATTGTCATGTAAAATATGTGAGTGCCGTTATATGGTGGGTTTGCAATATGATATGTATCATGGTACTGTGGGTGCAATATGATATGTATCATGGTACTGTGGGTGCAATCTGATATGTATCATGGTACTATGGGTGCAATATGATATGTATCATGGTACTATGGGTGCAATGACTATATGTATCATGGTACTATGGGTGCAATATGATATGTATCATGGTACTATGGGTGCAATGACTATATGTATCATGGTACTATGGGTGCAATATGATATGTATCATGGTACTATGGGTGCAATATGATATGTATCATGGTACTATGGGTGCAATATGATATGTATCATGGTACTATGGGTGCAATATGATGTATCATATGTATCATGGTGCGATGACTATATGTATCATGGTACAGTACTTCCATTTATTAGTTTTTCTAAACCACAACCTTGGATAAAGACACATGTCATGACAAAGATTCCCAAACTCTTTAATGTATTTATTTAAAACATGTTGAGGGGAGTTTATCTAAGGTTGTTACTCATTTATACATAACTAACTGATCAACAACCAACTAACTGGCAAACACTCTGAATATTCACTGAGAATAAAACAAATTCAGTTTCATTTCACGTTTTAAACCTTTTTGCACCCCGTGCAGTGTCAGGTAATATACTTGTTGCTAAAAACAAAGTCAAGTTTAGCACTCTTTGCTTCTTTGAAAAACCTTATTAAGGCAAGTTTTTACATCAGTTTGACCTCTTTTGGTCCCTGTCCATGTCTGTCTTCCTGGTGTCACAGCCTCTCACTTTAGTTTGCAAATATGGCCGGTGTTTTGTAGTGATGTCAAACGGCCAAGTCTGCCTTTTGGTTTAAAGTCTCTGGAATTTGTGATCTATTAATGACAGTTTTTAAAAAAAAAATTCTTGGACATGGAAAGATAAGGTCTGTTTGTGGAAATTAGAAAACCTGACGTTATGAAAATCTGTGTCATATTAGTTTGAATGACATTAATCATTGTCAGCTGGAGTTTTTACATTGGCATTACAGTACGTGAGTTGTTGACATCGCAGATGATAAATACAGTGTGACTTCTACAAGTGAAACAACACTACAATTTATGATAATTTGTTCTACCACTGTATGTTTCAGATTGGATTACAGTCTAAGCAATGGCATTGCTTCGTGGTTCCACGTCATCAATGTGATCCTTCATTCCATTGTCACCATGCTTTTCACATACATGTGTCGGAGCGTGTTCTCCATCCCAAGAGAGTGCTCCACCACTGCGGGGCTGTTGTTTGCTGTGCACCCAGTTCACTCCGAGGCAGTAAGTACTCCTTCATACACCCTTCTCCTTGTCAGACCACAGTGCACCATTCACCATGCAGAACATCAGGCTGAATGGTTGTTGTTGTAGGCCATACGAATAAAAATATATATATAAAAATAATAAATAACAATAATAAAAGTAAATAATTAGGTGAATTCTGTTTCACACCATATTTCAGTAAATGTTTTACACCATTACAGAAAGCAGCACAATTTAGTGGATATGTTTTATACCATATTCCAGTCAGTGTTTTATATGTCAATGAGCACTATTTCTGGTATCTATGGTGTTAGATATAGTTGGATGTTCTCATATTACCATGGCTGGTGTTAAATCCTTCAATGTCCGAAAGTTACGGGAGTGTCAACATGGACAGGAGCATGACTGGGTCTCATCCACCCAGATAATGATCTATGCCTGTGTGTGTTGTGCTAGAGTCTGTTTGTTCTATCAATGACTTAGAGCTGCATTATTCAGAATTCTGTTCAATGTAAACCAGACACTTTCACTTCGTCAAGTATACAGTCTGTAGTTCAGTATATTGGGCAGGACCCACAATATCTGGGGCTTAAAACTATAATCTTTATGATAAACAATCTGGAAGTAAAAATGTATGTAAGAGCTTTTACAGGTTCAAGTTTTCAACTTAATTATTTAGGTTCAGGATTTTATTCATAAAATTTTCCTAGGTAAGTAAAAATGTCCTTGAGTATATAGTGGCATAAAGTTTGTGCCTGAGAAGATCCTGGCAAGAATTGGTCTTCAGCAACCCATGACTTATTGGGCATCAGGTTGACTGACTTGGTTGACATATGTCACTGTATCCCAATTGCTCAGATTGATGCTCATGATGTCAATCACTGGATTTTCTGATCAGTTTCGATATTTTACGGACTGACATTATATAGCTGAGAAACCGCGGAGTGCAGCATGAAACAACAAACAAAGATTGTGTGTAAATTACCACCTTAGATGGCCTTTAGTTACCATTTTACAAAGCACATGTGGTCTCACCTTAGGCAAGTGAGTTTGTTCAAACTTGCCTCTGTTCACCCAGCAGAAAATGGGTACCCGGTGGGATAAGTCATGTGACTATTAACCTTCTAGTTCCTCACAGGCAGCTTGAGTTATCGGGGATAGTAATAATCTCATTGTATGTTTGCGCTTTTAGCATGTGCCTTGTACATGGAAAAGGCGCATTATAAATTCACATTTATTATTGTTATTACCATTTGAATGTACAGTATAAACTCCTAAGAAATATATAACACAGGAAGCATTTTTCACATATATTTTTATGACCTGTTAGCACTTGAAGACATTCATGGTCATATTTATGGATTCATATACAGATAAGTCTTGGCCTCAGTCAGTGGACAAAGCTATCAAATTCTCATAGAATTTTGCCTTTCAGGTACTGCACGGTTTGTCTCTAATATGAGAAGATATTTGAAACTTGTTGAAACTATTATGCAAACATGAATCACAAAGAATAGGCATTGAATATGACAGTCTGAATATGATGAATTTCAGCTGAGTTGTACTTGAAGAAATATAATAGCTGTAACCATTTAATGACAGATTCAACTTTTACAGCCTGTCATTTGTAAACCTTTTACAGATCAAGACATGTATTTCATTTAAACAGATTCATTTTTACAATCTGTCATTCATAATAGTCGTACAGGAACTATGTTTGTCTTTGAATGGCGTGCTGAACTGAAACACATGCTATCCATACATTTTCTTAGTTAACTACGTATAAGTCATGCATTTGATGCACATTCCAGGCGTTATTCAATATTTTATATTGACGTCATGAACCTATAATATGAAAAAGTAAAACATGCTGATGTCAAGAGAATATTGACATTTCTTTACATGGCATGTTCAGCGCACAGAGATTCATAAGTAATAGCTTGTACTCTAAAGGAGTTCATATAAAAGTGTGACGTTTAATAGAAAGCCACTGTCTGCTGTATTCAGGGGTTTGTAATGGTTTTTCACACAAGTAGATATTCAATATTTTTTCAGTTTTGTAAAATTGTGTTTAGTTCATGTTTGAATAACTTTAATGGCATGAAAGTGAAAAGTTTAATACAGATAATGTTGAATAACATAAGAACCATGTACATAAAACTCTACCTGTTATACAAAACCAGGTCACAATTTGTTCTGTGTCAACTGCTGACGTTCAGATCTTTTATCTTGCATCAGCTCTAGAGTTTTGTGGAAATCTTATTCAACACTAAAGGTAGTTCACAGTATTGAAGGCATGACAGTACAGACAGTCGGCCAGGGATTGCCTGAAAAGGAACCTTTCATAACAATTTGAAATACTCATGCATTGATTTGAATGGTGATAGATAACAGGGAATTACCCGTTAAGAGTTTGAACATTCTTGAACCTTTTTTATGAGAAGTAATAAAGTAGCTTTTATGGCATGTACAATGCCAGCCCTGTATGTGTGAGGAATGAATATCTCCACATTTTACATAATGCCATATATATAAAGATCAGTATTCAAGATCTGGAGGAAAAGAAATTATTGGATTGAATGTAGGTAGGAATGGCATAAGACGAACAGACCTAGCCAGGGTGGTGTAAAACAATCTCTCAGATCAAGATATTTCTTACGTGCAGTGATTATAACACTGCCATTGCTCCCATTTCCTTGACTCCATCTCCTGGGTCTGATGAGACTGATGCCTAGAGACATAAGGTGATCAATGTTGCTGATATGGACTCTGATTGACTGTAGAAAGTAAAGTTAAGAAGTCCAACTAAAGTCTGGCACGTTAGATTGCCTCAGATCCAGACCTGTATTAAGAATTCTTCTTAGAATTAAGATTTATTTAGTTTATTTTGTAGATTTATATTTTAAACAAGACATTTTTATTTCTGGAAATTTTCATTTTGGAAGATGTCATTTTGCGAACTAGATTGGATGCAGACTGCAAAACTCAAAGATGTGATTCAAATTGTAAAGTTATATTTTCAAAGATTTAATCAATCTTTTTTGGGAATTGATTTGAAGAAGAAAATATTCTGTTTGTTGTTGTTTAGCTTCTTGGTTGCCCCAACTCAACATGTTAGGTAGTAGATAGTGGTACTGGTAATAGTCAGTATTATCTTGACATACTGATGTCAGTATATTTATGTCAATAAACGGAGGATGCATTAAAGAAACTGTCCGTGCAGCTACACGTCAAATGAGGCATTCAGTACCGGTACATTCATTCTAAATGTCATTAAATTTGTTTGAAAAAGTGACAGTGGGGTTGCTAAATGGTTAAAGCGTTCGCTCGAGTCACCATAGGCATGGGTTTGATTCCCATATGAGTACAATGTGTGAAGCCCATTTAAGCCCAACTGTAATATTCCTGGAATATTGCTAAAAGCGGTAATAAAACAAACCTCACTCACTCATTGTTGGAAACAGAGTCATCCAATTATCACTTCAGGTAATCAGAATTGCATATGACATGCTTGCTGCTTCTGATTATACCTGCTGGTTGTCTGTGGGTGTTGATCCACGTCGTGACGACAGTGTTTGCACTCAAGGACATGATGTCTCAGTTCAACAGAGAAAGACCGCATTGTTCACTGATCCCAAAAGTATGTTTCGTCATCACTTGTCTCACCAATGCGGCGACATGCTTCTGAACCGAGTCGAGGAAGTTGTTGTAAATTATGACACACGCAGATATTGATGAATAGGCTGCAGATGAGCTCTGAGAAAAGATGCAGATAATGATACAAGAGGTTCAAACTTGAATGAATTTGAACAAAACTTTAGGAGATGCCGTGCAATTATATTTTTTGTTTTGATCCTTGTTTTCATGGTACATTTATTTCTGTAGATAAAAAGTCACAACTAAATTGCTATCAGGATTTAGGTTGATATGTACATGTTTATTTAAAAAAATATTTCTTCTGATATTGTTTGAGACGTGTAATGAATAAGACTTTTATGCAGAGCTGTAGCAACTAGCTAGGATAACTCTTTATTTGTGGTAGTTTAGCTGTGTCTCATACTATCATTGTCAGCAATTCTTAGATGCTTTGCTAACAGATCAAGGAGCCGACATTACTTTAGGCGATAAAGTACACTTTATGCATTATGTCACACTGTATTGACGTCACTACACCATTCTCATCTGCCCCCTCGTAATCAAACGTACTCTTGGTAACTGACGACACGATGCATGTCAGTTGTCAATGCCCAGTACAGTCTCCTACAGTGCAATGAACTCCATAGCACCCTGTTTCTTGATTTGCAGTTGCTTCAGTTGGTTCACATCACAGTTGGAAACATTACATTTAACTTTTTGATGGAAAAAACTGTCTCAGCTTGACATAAACAGCGATACAGCAATGTTCGCTAACTAAGCCCATGTCAACAGTCCCACAATGCCTCTGTGGAATGACTAGTTAGCTTCCTCTGGATATACTGATCTAAACACATATTGAAGTAGAAATGTGGTGCAAGTGAACTCGTCCTTTAACTATAATAGTTCAGGGCAAAAGTGTGCTTTTACACTATACATGGGGGCTAATTGTATTTCTTAAACTGAAGTCGCTATATGGCATAAACAATGTTGATGTGATGTTTAATTTTAACTCACTCACTCTTCTAAGTTGAAGCATGTTACAAAAAATACAACAGCCCTAAAACAGGCCGAGTTACTTATATGGTTGTCCTTTGTAATACCTTCTAGGATTTGTTCTACTCTTTTGGGAAACCTGAAGGACTTGTTGGTAAAAGAAGGTAACCAGTGCTGGTTGTAGGAGGTGGCCATATTGATTGGTTGTGTGTCACTGTTACCTCACGACCTGCATGTTACTCATTATATCAAGCACTGGATTGTCTGGTCCAGGCTTGATTATCTACAGGTTGCTGTCACATTGCTGGAATATTACTGTGTGGTGTTCAACAAACAAGTGATTAATGTTAAATCATGTAATGCAATAAATACTGATGATACTGATGTCAAATGACACTGTCTTATCACCATGGCCAGGTGGAAGAAGATCTCCGTCATGAGTAGAACATCAGCAATCTGTGAATGTATCAGACGTTCCATTATCTAAATATTTGTTTTAACTACTAGCAAAAATGCAAGTTCGTTTTATGACAGATGACATATTATTCGTACATTAGTAAAGCATGATATTCATTTAAAAAAGATACATATTTTCCAAATTACAACTCATATTAAATCTTAGACTACTTAATCTTTTTTATTTGGCTCTTGCCTTTTTTAATTTTGGTTGGGGGTGAGGATCTTCAGCATATAAAAAAATCTGAAGAATTGTGAACAGGCACAATTTACCTGAAATCAAACTATTTGCTTTTCTTGGAAACTGCTACAGGAGCCACAAAGCGGCTAGGGCTGTCATGACACACTTGGATGGTGCGCTGATACACTGAAATATGCACTGCATTTATAGTTATATGCATGAGAAAAAAACAAAACAAATAGAGAGTTCATAGAGAACTTTTATCCGGGAATGTTGATAATGTATTGATTATGAGCGGCAGTTACATAAAGGTAGGAACAGCTGTGCTATTGTTGTGTTTCTCTGTATGCAGCCTGGTTAACTGTATGCAGCCAGGCCAATAAACTAGCACAAGTCTCTAAGGTAATAATTGTTAGTTTAAATAATTATTTCTAAAAAAATATGAATATACTTCTAACAGACTGTACTGTCCGCTTATCTAGACTTGCCTTTTTAAAGGATAGAATTACTATACATCCCTGGATTTGGCCTTTAGTATTGCCTTGGAGCAAGGCTACTTGGCCTTGTATGCAGCCTCTATGTCCAGAGGGTCGGGAACATGCAGCTAATGGTCCTTGCTCTTATCAGAAACAATTTTGATAATAGGAAATTAACAATTTTGTAAATTTAAACTGTGAAAAACGTGAATGTGAAAAGTTTTGATATACCTTAAGGCAGAGACAGTGTCAAAAGTTACTGCCCTTGTACCTTACTCCATACTAACTGGCCAACATGGCCACCGCTGTAGGTGTCAAGACAGGGGCACAAAATGTCGGATTAGGAATTGGTTTACTGGAGCCTTGACAAAAACTAACTATACTTACGTGCAAAACAATCTTATCTCGCATACACCAAGTTGACGAAAGCCTTATGTTTACTCAATTATGTAAAAGTCAGAAGAAATGCAGGTATAGTCATAAAGAAATTTAATCACTAGCAGGTTGAGGTGTAACAATGGCGTTTAGCTGTTATATCATTAAACAATATATCACCTGATATAAAACCATGGGTTATTGTCATATATAAGACATGTCTAACCATGGGTCTTGCTCAGGACCCACTTAGACCTAGTACACATCCCAGCACTTATATACCTAAACAGTCTGTATCATCCTTGATGTTTGAACATAAACCTATTGGTTTTTAGATTTGTGCCATTGATTTCAGACTTCTAGTTTTAGTAATAAAATGTATCGGATTGTCTATTTAATGGTGATAAATGTTCACAAAGGCTGGTTTGTTGGAGCAGTCATACTGTACCAGTCTTGTGGTGAACAGTTCATATTGTACTAGAGTGGATTAGTTGATTGACAAGGAGCAGCAGTAGTCCGGGGACAATACGGGAATTATATCACCCAGGGCTTAGGCTCAGCATCTTAACAGCAAATACTTGCAAGGCCAAGTGGCTTCATCGGGGTCAGCCAGCCTTTGTTCACATCTAAGGGGGCAGAGAAACAGATCATTTTGCCATTACCATTGAATCTCGGGTTATCACCCATCCATCCATCACAACCCACCATTCTTGCTGTAAAGATGAATGGCTTTTTCAGCAGCACAGGCATTTACGGAGATTGTCCAACAAAGTAGTGAGCTGTCGGGCAAGTGATGGTCTCACACTGAGGTCAATGAGGGATGATATTAGTACTACATATTTTGTAGTGGACATTGTGTGCTGACACCAACCCTGTAATTTCACCTCGGACAGTCTCGGGTCAGTCAATGATCTCTCTTTCACAGCTGTCCACAAACCTCTTCCGTACAGGCAAAATATCCGGATACCAATTTTCTTATTAGTTCATGTTTTCATTGGAGTCTTGGTGGAAAGATTTTGTTGACACAGACAGCAAAGACCCAATTGGGAAAGCTAACAAATGAGTGCCTCCATTGAAAGTCCAAAAGTAATAAAGCTGCGTCAAGGTTGAACCATGGTATCTATCTGGTTTTCCTCTTAAGAATGTGGAAACACCTAGTCTGAAGGCTTAGTGAAGCTTCAGTGCTTTTCATGGTGGCGGGCTAAAAGAGTGATTTCTGGCCATTAGCACGGATACTAGGCTGTGACTGGATGTAGACTAGGTTCTAGTTGAGTGGTAATGGAGTTATAAGCCAACTCAATCCCTCTCCATAAGGGTACATTTATCTTTACATGTCATCATATGACAGTATTTTAGCAGTATTTGACATGTTTTTGAGGATGGTCAAAAAATTCCACTGACCCCAAAAAGCTAAAAGTGGTAAACATCTATAGGCCAGCATCACTTTGAGTTCTCAACCAGATGAAGCTGCCGGGATATGACTGAAATACTGTTAGAAGCAGCATTAAACCCAACTCACTCACTCACTCACTCTTAACAACAAGAATGGGCCTATTGGACTTATGTTGTTTGAATGAAAATACTAAATCACAACAAAACTATTATAAATAAAGAGAGTAATTTGATGAGATTGAAAATAATCTTTTCCTTCCAACTCTGAAAATATGGAGTATTCATTTTTGATTTTGATGAATATTGTATGTTTAGGTTCTCTTGGGAGATAACATTCATAATGCTTGTCTTCATTGTTTGTTCAATGTTGACAGGCTGTAGAGCCATGACTGATGCTTCAGGTACCGTAATGTTTACTGTTCTAGATGTGTTTATTAAACATCCCTTATTTTCACTGTGGTCTATCTGTCACAGACAATGTTGATTGGGTCAGTGAGTATATACTGGCAGTGTACAGTTGAATGTAGATTAGTAAGATCATAAAATGTGAGTGAGTGAGTGAGTACTGCCCATACAGTAAGATCTGATATAGTTGTGTTCTGTTGTATTGTGTGAATGTTGCTGGGTTTTAAGACAGTTTGTGGTCTTGTCTGGACTTGCTGATGTTTCGGCTATCCAGGTTTTTAAAATATGATTCTCATCTCCAGCGTCAACCATCAAGAGAGCAGACCAGCAAACAAAATAAATGAAAATATTAAAAAAATTCTTCTCATCTCATAAATTTTTCAATAAATTTACATGAAGAAAGATCATGTTTTTTTAATGAGTATGCAAGGGAAGAGTATTTTTATTTTATCACATCAGAGCATAAATTTCCCCAGAGGTGGAGAAAATTAAGACAAGAAGACTTTTTATCATATCAGAATGAAAATTCCATGCAAGCCTGAGATGGGAAATCCCGAAAAAATAAAAAACAACCTTATGATAATATTAATGCTGAATCTGTACCTTAAAAAAGGTAAAATGACTAGATTTTTTAAACTTGGTATATCAGTTCAAAATTTGATTTGAAAGATTAATCTTCAGTTAATGTTTGCAGTATAATAAATTGGCGATATCCTTATCTCTCTAAACAACTAATAAGTAAATATTACTTTAATTAAAAATCCCATGAGCGGATGGTATGTTCTATCATGTATGTGGGTATCTATTTGTGTGAAAGTAGGGGGCCTTACTTTATCTATATGAGCAATGAAAAGTCAACACTGTGTGGACTCCACGCTCTCAGTCAAGTGTAGGCCACCATTATTGCAGAGCAAAGTAAACAGAAACTCGAAGCTCCATTATAAGTGGGTTTGTTTGTTTCCCACTTAGATTGAATATTCAGGTGTTTATCTGTGCTCATCTGGCTGGTAAAGAGCTCAACTGGTCAACCATTAAGTTTCTAATCTATGTTTAATTTGCGTTGTTGTATTGTTGTCATCATTTCCTTGCTTTTGTTTATAGCCATTAAGAACCAGTCTGTGGTGCACACATTCAGACTTCAAGCCACACAACCATAAACCCAAACCTACCTTTTCAAAATCTATCAGTTGTTTATCATATCCATCCAACCATCAACCTATCCAATCAAAGAAAACCAATATCCATTCACTCAAAGGTAAACCATCCATTCACTCAAAGGTAAACCATCCATTCACTCAAAGGTAAGCTATCCATCCACTCAAAGGTAAGCTATCCATTCACTCAAAGGTAAACTATCCATTCACTCAAAGGTAAACTATCCATCCACTCAAAGGTAAACCATCTATCTACTCAAGGGTAAACTATCCATTCACTCAAAGGTAAACTATCCATCCATTCACTCAAAGGTAAACTATCCATTCACTCAAAGGTAAACTATCCATCCACTCAAAGGTAAGCTATCCATCCACTCAAAGGTAAGCTATCCATTCACTCAAAGGTAAACTATCCATTCACTCAAAGGTAAGCTATCCATTCACTCAAAGGTAAACCATCCATTCACTCAAAGGTAAACTATCCATTCACTCAAAGGTAAACTATCCATTCACTCAAAGGTAAACTATCCATCCACTCAAAGGTAAGCTATCCATTCACTCAAAGGTAAACTATCCATCCACTCAAAGGTAAACTATCCATCCACTCAAAGGTAAAATCCATCTATCTACTCAAGGGTAAACTATCCATGCACTCAAAGGTAAACTATCCATCCACTCAAAGGTAAACCATCCATCCATAAACTATCCATCCACCACTCAAAGGTCTATCCATCCACTCAAAGGTCCATCCACTATCCATCCACTCAAAGGTATCTATCTACCATCTATCATGCACTCAAAGGTAAACTATCCATCCACTCAAAGGTAAGCTATCTATCTACTCAAAGGTAAACTATCCATCCACTCAAAGATAAACCATCTATCTGCTCAAAGGTAAACTATCCATCCACTCAAAGGTAAGCTATCTATCTACTCAAAGGTAAACTATCCATCCACTCAAAGGTAAACTATCCATCCATCCACTCAAAGGTAACCCATCCATCTATCCACTCAAAGGTAAACGATCCATCCACCCACTAACCTAACCATCCAGCCTACAATCTATCTAACCATCCAGCCAACAATCTATCTAACCATCCACCTATCAATGGATCTAACCAGCCAACAACCCTTCCGCTATTCCCCCCACCAACTGACCAATCCGCCAATCTGTCTCACGTCAGTTTCAGTGTCCAATTACTTTGAGGGTATACTTTATTATCCCAAACTGTATATGCATATTACAAATGAAACTGTAATGTACTAATGGTGCAAACAGAACTATGGTGATGTAGACAAGTGAAGACCATAATCTGCAGTGACAGCATATTTAAGATGATATCGATTGAAGGGCGTGGCAGCTAGCTGACTGGGGAGAGTTAGTGTACGGGACAGCATGATGTAACTGGAGAATAAGTGTATTGATCTTTACCATGCTGTATTGTTAACTTATCATCTTTCATATATGGTTACTTCCACAGGGGATGTGCTTTAGCAACCAAAGACCCACAACACAAGGACAAACAAAGTTACCTGTTAGCATAAATTGTGAACAGTCTCATGACCATGTCATCCCTCTGGGTACCCATTCACTGCTCGGTGAACAAAGTCATCCAAGGAGACTAATAGAAGTACTTTAAAAGTAATCTTGCTTTTCAATGTATGAAGCCCATTTCCGGTGTCCCGGCCACTGTGATATTGCTGGAATGTTGCTAAAAGCGGTGTGAAACCACTCACTCACTCACTAATCTTGCTTCAACTTTCCCTGGTCTGTGTGAAGTACATGATGTCCTGACCCAGTATCTCTGTAACGCTGTAGTGTTAGATGGCAGCATGGTGCAGGTGTTAGGAACCAGGGCATGACTAAACCGTGGTTCTCATTCATTCATCAAGTCTTTCAGAGCATGATGTCCACAACATGGTGTCCATTTAAAATGTGATATAGCCACAAACAGATTATTCTCGCATGACAAATGTAATAACTTTATTCATATTGCTGTCTGCATTTTTTATGTGCTTTGTCCAGTGAAAGGCTAAGCATTAGATATGAACATCTGTGAACAGACAGGCATCGTGTATGAACATCTGTGAACAGAAAGACGTCTTTTAGAACATATGGTCGTCATAATTGACACATTTCATGTATACCACACACAGAAGTCGAAGAACAGCAATTGTTTTAAAACATAGCTATGACAGATTAAGTGTAGTTCCTTAATATCTTTTGAGTAGTATATATCTGCAGCATCATCTGTGGTGAATGTGTTAAACTATTAACAAGTTCCCGTTGGATGGGTTCAAGATGTTATCTGCTTCTCCGTTAGAACATCAAGATAAGGTGATACAACATAACACTGGTTGCCATCGTTTGAAAAGAGTCCTTATTTTCTTTGGCGAAGTTTAAATCAAACTGCGCTATCAAGCTGTAGAAGTTTGCTCAAACTGCACTAAAATGGGAACAATCTGATATTCATAAAGTCGCAGCATAAAGGCTTGATTGATGTTGACATAGCAGACTTTATGACTTTATGCTAATGACACCTGTCCCATGTTCTGTGTGTGATTTGATGCCATTGAAGCGCTTCATGGCGTGAGAGACACACATCACACGGATCAGCGATCTGTGACTCTCGCTGTATTGTCCAATTACTTAGAGAGAGTTGCTCACCTGTGTGATTTATGAAGGTCAAGGCTGGTATATTCTGACCATAAAAAAAAGGGTACTTATGAATTCTTTTGAAAAGGAATATAGAGGGGCCCTTGTTCTCCCGTAGTCCTAGCTGCAGTTAGTGAGGGAAGGGGACAGGTCTCACATCATGCTAGCATCCTTCTTGAAGCACAGAATATTACACTATATACATGTTTATATAGAGTTAGTGAGGGAAGGGGACAGGTCTCACATCATGCTAGCATCCTTCTTGAAGCACAGAATATTACACTATATACATGTTTATATAGAGTTAGTGAGGGTTCAAGGGGACAAGGTCTCACATCATGCTAGCATCCCCTTCTTGAAGCACAGAATATTCGACACTATATACATGTTTATATAGAGTTAGTGAGGAAGGGGACAGGTCTGGGCTACATCATGCTAGCATCCTTCTTGAAGCACAGAATATTACACTATATACATCTTGAAGCACAGAATATTACACTATATACATGTTTATATAGAGTTAGTGAGGGAAGGGGACAGGTCTCACATCATGCTAGCATCCTTCTTGAAGCACAGAATATTACACTATATACATGTTTATATAGAGTTAGTGAGGGAAGGGGACAGGTCTCACATCATGCTAGCATCCTTCTTGAAGCACAGAATATTACACTATATACATGTTTATATAGAGTTAGTGAGGGAAGGGGACAGGTCTCACATCATGCTAGCATCCTTCTTGAAGCACAGAATATTACACTATATACATGTTTATATAGAGTTAGTGAGGGAAGGGGACAGGTCTCACATCATGCTAGCATCCTTCTTGAAGCACAGAATATTACACTATATACATGTTTATATAGAGTTAGTGAGGGAAGGGGACAGGTCTCACATCATGCTAGCATCCTTCTTGAAGCACAGAATATTACACTATATACATGTTTATATAGAGTTAGTGAGGGAAGGGGACACAGGTCTCAGTGGGCTAGCACTATAAAACCAGCTTCAGCATCTGTGAAGCATATAGAGCTGCAAGCTTGAAGCACAGAATATTACACTATATACATGTTTATATAGAGTTAGTGAGGGAAGGGGACAGGTCTCACATCATGCTAGCATCCTTCTTGAAGCACAGAATATTACACTATATACATGTTTATATAGAGTTAGTGAGGGAAGGGGACAGGTCTCACATCATGCTAGCATCCTTCTTGAAGCACAGAATATTACACTATATACATGTTTATATAGAGTTAGTGAGGGAAGGGGACAGGTCTCTAGCATCATGCTAGCATCCTTCTTGAAGCACAGAATATTACACTATATACATGTTTATATAGAGTTAGTGAGGGAAGGGGACAGGTCTCACATCATGCTAGCATCCTTCTTGAAGCACAGAATATTACACTATATACATGTTTATATAGAGTTAGTGAGGGAAGGGGACAGGTCTCAGCATCATGCTAGCATCCTTCTTGAAGCACAGAATATTACACTATATACATGTTTATATAGAGTTAGTGAGGGAAGGGGACAGGTCTCACATCATGCTAGCATCCTTCTTGAAGCACATGAATACAGAATATTACACTATATACATGTTTATATAGAGTTAGTGAGGGGAGGGGGGGGACAGGTCTCAGGGGACATCATGCTAGCATCCTTCTTGAAGCACAGAATATTACACTATATACATGTTTATATAGAGTTAGTGAGGGAAGGGACAGGTCTCACATCATGCTAGCATCCTTCTTGAAGCACAGAATATTACACTATATACATGTTTATATAGAGTTAGTGAGGGAAGGGGACAGGTCTCACATCATGCTAGCATCCTTCTTGAAGCACAGAATATTACACTATATACATGTTTATATAGAGTTAGTGAGGGAAGGGGACAGGTCTCACATCATGCTAGCATCCTTCTTGAAAGCACAGAATATTACACTATATACATGTTTATATAGAGTTAGTGAGGGAAGGGACAGTTCTCACATCATGCTAGCATCCTTCTTGAAGCACAGAATATTACACTATATACATGTTTATATAGAGTTAGTGAGGGAAGGGGACAGGTCTCACATCATGCTAGCATCCTTCTTGAAGCACAGAATATTACACTATATACATGTTTATATAGAGTTAGTGAGGGAAGGGGACAGGCCTCACATCATGCTAGCATCCTTCTTGAAGCACAGAATATTACACTATATATACATGTTTATATAGAGTTAGTGAGGGAGTGCTGGTCAATGCTATGGTCAGCTCTGTTCTTGTATTTACTGCCATGGCAGACAAGTGACTGATAACATGAGCACCATATACATTGCTCGGATAAGATAACAGACATTAAACCAGGCTAAACATGTTGTAACATTCTCCCAGATGTATTGCAATATCGTATATCATGGTGGTAATTGTATCCTGATTTCACATGATTTTCACATAAAGCTAGATCATGATTCTTATGTTGAAACGTTATCAAGGCTTTCCATTATTTGAATGTGTGTTTCCTGTTTCAGGTTGCAGGAATTGTGGGAAGGGCAGAACTGTTGGCAGCTGTTTTCTTCCTTCTGGCTCTCATCTGTTATGTCAAGTAAGTAGCTGGTTGTAACAGAGATATCTCATCTGTTACCTCATGTGAATAGCTGGTTGTAACAGATATATCTCATCTGTTACCTCAAGTGAAAAGCTGGTTGTAACAGATATCTCATCTGTTCCATCACGTGAATAGGTGGTTGTGACAGATATCACATCTGTTACCTTATGTGAATAGCTGGTTGTGACAGATATCTCATCTGTTCCATCACGTGAATAGGTGGTTGTGACAGATATCTCATCTGTTTATGTGAATAGGTGGTTGTAACAGAGATATCTCATCTGTACCATCAAGTGAAAAGCTGGTTGTAACACAGATATCTCATCTGTACCATCAAGTGAAAAGCTGGTTGTGACAGAGATATCTCATCTGTACCATCAAGTGAATAGCTGGTTGTGACAGATATCTCATCTGTTACCTCAAGTGAATAGCTGGTTGTAACACAGATATCTCATCTGTTACCTCAAGTGAAAAGCTGGTTGTAACAGAGATATCTTATCTGTTCCATCAAGTGAAAAGCTGGTTGTGACAGATATCTCATCTGTTACCTCAAGTGAATAGCTGGTTGTGACAGATATCTCATCTGTTACCTCAAGTGAATAGCTGGTTGTAACAGAGATATCTCATCTGTTACCGTTAATTTGTGAATGAAAGACAAGCCTCCATGTGGCAGGTCTGCCTGATGAGGGGGAGGGGGGGGGAGGAAGGTAAGTCAACGTAGACAAGGAGCCATTGTGCTTCAACAATAGATGGTTAGAAGAAGATCAAACACAGCAGGTGAGGAGGGTCGTACCTGTATACATCCTCCTCACACCCAGGGGGTAGAGTTTCCTCCATAAACTCTATGTCATGTCAGAAGTTAATGAAATATCGCACCCGTATGTCACGCAAACATAAGGTCTGCCAGTTGAAGGCTATCGAGTAAATATCTTGCTCATTTTAACCCAATTCTGTAACCGGAATGTGATCAAGGTGCTAAGAGGGTTTCTCTGTTGGGTTTGTTTGTTTAGGGCCCAGGGACATGAGTGAGAATTGGTGTGGCTTGTTCACGTGTTTGAAGGCCACATGGTCATTGTCTGGACATGCTGGCTATCTCTAGGGGTCAAGTGCTGACCCCTTTCAATACATCCAGGAGTCCCCTATAGAGCACATATCAGGCCCTCTTTCAAATACATCTCAGAGCAACACAGAACTACATCTTGAGTGACCTTTACATACATATCAGACGCTTCCTAAGCTCAGCTACAGAGCTACCTCAAAAATATGTCAGATCCTTCTTCCACTACAATGCCAAAGCTACATTCAAATACATATGAGAACCTCCTTTAAGTACATATCAGAACCTCCTTTAAGTACATATCAGAACCTCCTTTAAATACATATCAGAACCTCCTTTAAATACATGTCAGAACCTCCTTTAAATACATATCAGAACCTCCTTTAAATACATATCAGAACCTCCTTTAAATACATATCAGAACCTCCTTTAAATACATATCAGTACATATCAGAACCTCCTTTAAATACATATCAGAACCTCCTTTAAATACATATCAGCCACATTTTTCACTGATATATTTTTTTCAAGTTTTACATCTGCCATGATCTTAGTGTGTGTACAATTTTAAATTGTAGATATTACTGATTAATTGAGCTGAATTAGTGAAGTAATTGTATTTCCATTGTATGCCTGAGAATAATTCTGACAGGTATGTCATGATGAGGACCTCCCAAGAGTGGGACAATGTTTAACTCCATCGCACACAACTTATATACATGGTTGATACCAGTGCTGTTAGCAGTGACCATAATGCACCTGTGTCTTACATCAAGGAAAAGCCACAAGCCTCACCCACCTGTGAGCTGAACTTCCTGTCGAACAGCATTAACGTCACACATATATAACTGTCATCATCATTATCTTGTGTCAAACTTGCCGGTGGCTATTGTCTTGTACAATCACCTGATGTCTCGATGCCCCAGCTGCAAGGTTAGATCAGGGAAATATCTGAGTCTGAAAACTCCTGATAGCAATTTTTATCTTATTTGTCACAAATTCAAAATAACTGAGAAATTATAGTCTTACTTTAATGATTGTTTGTGAGAAATCTTTCCAGGAGACATTAAGACTAACAATTATGATATCATAATTGAATTTTATGTTTAAGAACAAATACCCGGTATATGGATTAAGTTCAATTGTCAGTCTGTAATAAGTCATCAGCATTTTTCTGAAATCTGATGGATATTTTATACAAACACTGCATATTTCACCGGTAAGCCGCAGTTCCCTCAACTCTCAGAGTGACATTACCACTTTGCAAGTTCAGTCTGTGGCGTCAATGGAAATCACTCAATCCTCCGACACACTACGCCAGGGAGACTACGTTCCCCCATGACTAGACTTTCTGTTGATACCCGAGTCAATACGATATCCAGCCTGGTATACTGACCCATTCAGGACATACACTGAGCCCGGGGTTCAATAACACGTCCATAAACATGCACACTATGGCCAGATTACGGCCAGAATGGGGGTGTTTATGTGTACACTCAATAGTGATTACCATCATCACTGAAATCATAATGTAACTGTGACAACTGCACTTAGGATTACAAGTCGAGGTGAAGTCGTGTTTGATTACCAGGAAGTCATTGAGTTTGTCTGAGTAGTGGCACAGTTCTGTGTTAACCTCTGGGAGTTACAGACAGCTTCATTTAACTGAACAATCTTATTGTAATTGTACTGTAATATAAGTCTTTGTGTAAGTATGGGAGGTTACTTAAAGAACAGTATTCTATTGAGCAGACCCAGAGCTGGGACTAATGTGAATCTGTCTTAAAGCTCAAACAGGGCCATGTTCACTAAACAATCTTAGCGTAATGGACATAAGTCTGTGTTTAAGTCAAAAAGTCACACAGGGCCTCATGCTACTAAACAATGTTGGGCTTGTGGCTATTGTAAGTCTGTGTTAAACAGGGTGTTGTTCTAACAAGTAGGCTTTGTCTATAAGGAGGTAGGAGCGAAAACAGTTATCTCAGTGTAATGAGATTGTAACTTTGTGTTAATGTTGTCTATTTGTAGCATGCAAGAGCTGAATACTTTTAGAATATGCACGGAAAGAGTATCGTAGCAAGAACTAGAAAATTAAAAACAGATACAATACAGAAATTTTATATATTCATTCGAAAGTTCTGTGCAGCGTGACGGCATGCCAGATGCAAAATCATGGAAACGACATAGGCAATTATCAGCATTTCTGACTTTTTCAATGGAAGCAATAAAAACAACTAACCATACGCAGATAGTCAGAATGTTTCCGATTACTTACATCATACATTTATGGACAAAGGTTCCTTCGCAAAATCGTGGGCACCCATATCCACAAAGCCGCCATTTCATGAGAAATCGGTCATCGGTAGTGAGGTCATACGTCAACATTGTTGGACATATTTGGCAATTTCTTTGAGGTGAAGGTCGGTTGAATAAGATTAAACACAATCACACTGTCCTGCAGATTACACTTTTAGTATTAATGTATACTTTGCATATTGTTCAAATATGTTTCATGAAACTAATTTCATTATCAACATTTAGTATTTTAAACCTAAGTAAAACTGATATAATAAATAAAAGTGATTTATTTATTTCATGAAATGTGTATATGCACACGTTTTTAAAGGATATATATGTCTTGTTTATTGAATTTGTTTATGTTGTGTTATAGACAAAATAATGGCGTATAATCATTGGCCAGGTGCGCGTTTGTCACGAATGTTTTGAGTATCATTGTTTTCGATAATTCCGTGAACAAAACACCACGAAAATATAGTGTCCTTATTCACAGCAAATTCTCTCCAAATGATTTGAGTTACAATGACTTATTGTTAAGCATAGCGGAGTAATGCCCCCTTATCTTTATAAGAGTATGACCTTTATACAGAGGCCCAGATAAGCTGCGTATCCGAGTAATATATGCATAGAAAATTCCCATTTACGCATTGAAAAATAATTGTTGTGAACCAATTACGCATTTAAAATGTTAGATACGCAAAAAGTTTAAAACAAATGCGTACGGAATATATTTATAGAAATCGCTTGCGTAATGAAAATTACATCAATTGCTATTGTGTTGTACTGTTAGTATAGGATGAGTGATTTCCATTATATTTAAGTTGGTTTTGATTAGGTATGACATAAGGCAGAACATACCTACTTAGTAAACTTACTCAATGACATAATACTTAGGTGAGTAAAATGACTGAAATACGCACATATTTAAAAGCAGTGGGTAACGGAAATTGAAATACCCACTCAAAATTCATAATACCCACTCCAAAAAGTACAGTGGGTACAGTACCCACATGAGCTAAATCTTATCTGGAGCTCTGTTTATATAGTCATTTGATGTCATAGGGGCAAATCCATTTTCAACACATATTGCGAGTCATTTTTAAGATTGAGTGTATAACGTTATACATAAGCACACAAAGTAATTTAATACATACCTATGTCGTTCAGGTATCAGGCAGAATTTTCACACTTTCCGTAAAGATGACAAATTTAAAATATAGTAGCACAGTACTTTTATCAGTGCATGATAAAAAGCAGAGAAATTTACTGTTTTTAACGCATACCAAATTTAGGGGTAACATTTAGCAGTGTCTACTTTTCAAACTGAGTTTATACCATGAGATAGGACATGTAATACTCTACATTTCTGTTTAATTTTATAGCTGTAGGTAGATCCAGTGCTGCGCAAACAAAATTCTGGCGTACTGTTCACTTTTCCAAGAAGTTTAATGACGCTCTAATGATACCCCAGGACCTTCATTAAGTTAATGACGCGCTAATGACAAAACAACACAAGTAAAACGTTAGTACAACAGAATTTAATGACACATTACTTAATGAACGTTTAATGTCACGTTAATGCTTTATTAAAGTTTGATACAACCGGGTCCTGGACTCTATATGTCAGGTTCTATATGTATGGTTACAATACACATGGTACTATGATGACTCGTTGTGGAATGTGTCCCAGCGAGGGTTCCTGATAAGGTGAGGTACATTATCTGTAAGGTGGGTGAGGAGTTGTGAGTGTTTCAGGGCAACCTCCCCTGCCTTTATTTATCACTTTAATATTGATGTTCAGTTTTGTTTGACAAGACACAAGACCAGACCCTCAAGGCAACATATGAATGCTTCTAAAGAAAGTTAATTTCTTCCTATGCTGGCACTGTGGAATTGAAATATATCACTTGGGGCACCTGACCGTCTCATCTGAGGGTTTTGAGTGTGTAAGGTTTTATGCCACTTTTAGCAATATTCCAACAATATCATGACTGGGGACACAATTTTATGCTGCCTTCAGCATTATTTCAACAATATAATGATTAGGGTAACCAGATATGGGCTTCACACATTGTACCCATGTAAAGATTTGAACCCAGGTCTTTCTTTGGATGTGCAAATGCTACCCAACCACCCTGCAAGTAACAGAGATGTTGTACCCATGTAGGGATTTGAACCCACTCCTTTGTTGGGATGCCAAATGGTTTACCCACTAAGCTACCCAACCACCCTGCAAGTACAGAGATGTTGTACCCATGTAGGGATTTGAACCCACTCCTTTGTTGGGATGCCAAATGGTTTACCCACTAAGCTACCCAACCACCCTGAAGGAACATAGATGTTGTACCCATGTAGGGATTTGAACCCACTCCTTTGTTGGGATGCCAAATGGTTTACCCACTAAGCTACCCAACCACCCTGCAAGTACAGAGATGTTGTACCCATGTAGGGATTTGAACCCACTCCTTTGTTGGGATGCCAAATGGTTTACCCACTAAGCTACCCAACCACCCTCCAAGTACAGAGATGTTGTACCCATGTAGGGATTTGAACCCACTCCTTTGTTGGGATGCCAAATGGTTTACCCACTAAGCTACCCTGAACCACCCTGAAGGAACATAGAGGTTGCTGCTCCTGTACCTTGAGTGTAATGTTACACCCCATTGACATCACCTTCAATGACAGACAGGCTTCCTCTGGCTGCTTCGTGCCATGGCCTTCATGGTGTCAGCGGGAAAGTAACAAAATGCTGGTCAAGGGTGCTGCTACCTGCTGTGCAGGATCTGCTGATTTCTGGTTCGAGTCTCAGCTCATTTGGTCCACAAGCACCCACACCATGCTGTCACTGTTATACCAAACTCACAGCACTCTATATAGCCTTACTAACTGTGAGATATACCTCACAGCACAGACTCTATATAGCCTTACTAGCTGTGAGATATACCTCACAGCACAGACTCTATATAGCCTTACTAACTGTGAGATATACCTTACAGCACAGACTCTATATAGCCTTACTAACTGTGAGATATACCTCACAGCACAGACTCTATATAGCCTTACTAGCTGTGAGATATACCTCACAGCACAGACTCTATATAGCCTTACTAACTGTGAGATATACCTCACAGCACAGACTCTATATAGCCTTACTAGCTGTGAGATATACCTCACAGCACAGACTCTATATAGCCTTACTAACTGTGAGATATACCTCACAGCACAGACTCTATATAGCCTTACTAACTGTGAGATATAGAGAGTGAGTAATTCATTGTTGAATGGGATCACAAAGACTATTATCAATCAATCTTCCATGTAAGGCTACGTTTGACATACCAGTATTTATCATCCGTGACAGCTATTGTGGATTACTGTATCTACAGCTGTTTGAAGTTGTCCAGTAACATGTACATGGTTCTGTAATGAACACCACCTATAGGAAATCCATTCCATCAACAACATCATGTGTTTAATGCCCAGATTAACCTGCCCTGCATGTAGCTGTGTGTCCCCTCAGGTGGAATACAGAGTTATACACCAGGCATGTACTGATACAATGATTGGTGACTGCCACCTGCAGTGTACAACATTGTAACAAGCTCTTGCCACTCTGTTCCCTGTAATTACTGTGTGGACAGTTTCAAGTAGCCACTACAGAGGGTCAGATACAGGGTATCACAATATGGGGTGTTTGGAGAGGGCTATCGGGCCATGATCAGAGAAAGTGTTATGTCATATACCTGTTTACACACTGTGGGTATATCCCAGCTGTCAAGTACGGCCATGCTGTAAGAACAACAGTGGAGACCTCCATGATAATGAATAGGGTGTGCAAGCAGACTTCCAATGCAGTCTAGTGCCTGTTAAAGTACTACCTGAGAACAGGGGTTCATTATACTTATGTCAGCCAGATGAACAGGGTTTTTCAACCTCTTATGAACATTATCTCAGCCATTGGTGAAGATGAACAAATAGAACAGGGTAGCCATGATTAACAGGGTGGCCATTATTAGTATGGTGAAGGAAACATGCTGTCAGGTTTTGTAATGCAGACATTACAGAGATCAATTCACAAGGGTTTTCACATAGACTCCTGGCTTAAAACAGACTAACCACTATGTTACGGCATTGTGTATTCATATGATGTGGTTGTTGTAAATAACTGATCCTGAACCAGACAATCCAGTGATTGATGTTATGAACAGTTATCCCAGGGTATGTCATGTGATCAGCCAAGTCACTGAGTCTAACCACACAATGTTATGTCAACACTTGAGTGTAAGCTACATCCAGCAGAGTTGGTGGGGACAATTCTTACCAGGAATTAGATATTAGATACACCTGCCAATGCGGTGATGTTCGATCAAAGTATGCCTTGCATCATGGTTGGCATCTATAGAATCTTCATGCAACTGAACAATTCACCATGTTTATAATGTGCATTGTCAATGACAGGATCACACTTAATGTTGAAAGGTACCACAAATATAAATGTGTTGGCTCAACCATTCCAACAACTGTTGGTGAGTGTCTCTTAGCTGCAGTTATCCCAAGCAAAAATATTAATGAAAGATGGCTGTGGTGGGGACACTGTAAATGTAGTCACAAACCAGAGGCCATGTGATATTTTATAGTCCCTGTACAAATTAGATCAATGACATAGTTATGAATACACAATGCCATTTAGAAAGTGGTCAAATGTAACATGTGTTATATTTGGGATTACACTTTCTTTGTAAAGTACCGATTCTAGTACTTTTTGGGTTGAGTCCCATCCGGGATTCAAACCACACCCCTCAGAATCAGGCACCAAATCGCCAACACACAAAGGCAGACACCTAACCCGCTCAGCCACTGCAACTTCCACAAAAATGAAAGTCGGACAACTGGTAGTCTAGACTGCAGACTTTGTGTACCCATCTGAAAAGTGTAAATTGGCACAACTGGTAGTTGTCCGACTATGATGATAGTTAATTACATCTAACACGTTTTGATGTACAAATATTCCATGACTTTTTAAGCATGTTGATGACATGGAATTACGAAATATATTTTTGTTTCTTAATTTTTCAGATCAATCGATGTAAAGCATAACTACGAAACTCCTGATTTCCCAGTTACCCAGCATCCTGTGCTGCTGGTTGCCATGGTGATATGTACAGTGGCAGCCATGTTGTTCAAGGAACATGGAGTGACAGTGATTGGTGTGTGTGGCTTGCTGGATGTAACCATCTTCTGCAGGAAGGGAATCATCAGGTTAGATAACAAAGCATATGTTTATTATTGTAAGAATCTTGTAGAATCATGTCACACCGTCATCACTTCAGGCTTTCCTACCACGTCAAACTGACACTGCATGACGTAAGAGAAGTTCTATTTACAGTGTTTATCTTAACTTACTCACTCACTCACTTCAAACAGGACTTGTTCGTGACTGTTTGAAGACCCTAAAATTACTAAACCAAAAGAAACTGTGATTTAACTTTCTGTTTAGAAGCCAGGCTTGTCGTTTATTAAAATTAAAAATATCAAAACGAAGACCCTGTTTCAGGTCCTCTGAAAACTATACTGTTCCACTTTCGATTGTGATTTAGTAATTTAAATATGTCTGATGATCCTTACCACAAGTTGAGTAGTATATACCGGTAGACATTTGTTCATAACATATAAGTGTGCATGCTGCCTCTGCAGGGTGCTGACTGAGAGGTCTGAAGCAGCCATGATGAGGATGAGTCCCCTGATGGCCAGGTTCCTGGTGCTCATCTCCACTGTAAGTACTGACACAACAGCTTCAACATGTACAGGCTGACCAATTACAGTTTCATCAGAAAGACTACAGTATCCTGGATACATTCCGCCATCTTTGAAAACTTTCTGCCATCTTTGAACTGTGCAAAAAATGTGCACAACTCGACTCGAGTTTTTAATACTTCGTTATCTTAGTGTACTTACTTTTTCAACCCTTGGATACCAGTTACTATCTTCTTTAGGGTTAGTTTAACGAATATTGTTAGGTTTTAGATCACATGGTTGAGTCTCTTGAGATGGGGTCGCCTTCATTTGCACCACTCAAAGACATGCTGTAGCCCAGTGGCTGGAGTGTTGGCTAGTTATACTGAAACTCTGGGTTTCATTCCCAATATAATTGATTTTGTGAAAGCATCTATTCATGCAGTGTTAGGGTAGCAATTGTAGCAGGGTGTGGAGTCATCCCATATATGGCATTCTTACCATGTCAGTTTGACGGGGTTAACCTCTTTGGTCATGTGGACAAGGTATCCAACTTCGGATCAGAAGGTCCGTGGTTTGAATGCTAGGATTTGAAATTTTATGGCTGCTAAAGTAACACAATGTATTTGCTTATTCTGTGTCACTGATGTTTGCTCCAATCTTGTTTCAGCTTCTCTGCCTCCTGATATTCCGAATCTGGATCATGGCTGGAGAACTTCCAGAATTCCTGGAGCAGGACAATCCCGCGTCCTTCTCTGACTCCCTCATCACTCGGTGAGTGACGCTTTGGAACAGGATTAACTTTCCTTGTATCAGGCAGTTTCGCTAAAAACAAATTGTGATACATTGACCCCCTTCCACACAAGCTCAGTTTGCCTCAGTATCTATAAAGCCGTATGCTTCATTATTGACTCACCAACTTCTAGAATGCTTATAAAACAATCAGTTTCCCTTTGTTGAAATTTGCCATGTTGAAGTTCATATTGAATCTTAATTTTGTATATACTGTATCAGCGAAAGTTGTAATCACTTGGTTGAAGTTAGTCTCAAGGATATACTGTTGTAGTCTTACATGCACACATGTTCATATTGTTGGACTGATCTCATATATACAATGGGTTGTGTGTTTCAGAGTTCTGACCTACAACTACCTGTTTGCCTTCAACTCCTGGCTTCTACTGGCACCAGTCACTCTTTGTTATGATTGGACACTTGGCAGTATCCCATTGGTGGAGTCAGTTGCAGACCCCCGTAACTTAGCAACTTTGGTGCTATTTGCCACATTTGTCGTTATTGGCTACAAGTGCGTCCAAGATTTTAAATCTCAGGTACGTGTATCAGATGACATTATAAGTTGTATGCTTCTCTAGTGGGTAATACAGTTTGATGTACACCTCTTTGTAGCAGTGTCACCCGAGCCGGTAGTTGATATGGATGTCCCAACGCAAAGTTAGTATTCCATATAACCCCACTGCAGGATGACAGATATCCAAACCTTTGAACAGGTATAAGATAAAACTTTCCTGAGGGATGATATTTCCTGTTATCACGTAATAGGGCTATAATACCAGATATTCCTGCTGCTTGTTAACAGTTCTTGATATGATATAACCTGGATATAAAACCAGATATTTCACTTCAAGAAGACAGTTCTTGGTATGACACAACCTAGATATAGTGACCGCCTCCGTGGTGTAGTGGTTAGAGCGTCCGCCCGGAGATCGGTAGGTCGCGGGTTCGATCCCCGACCGCGTAATACCAAAAGACGTTAAAATATGGTACTTGTTGGCCCCTGCCTGGCGTTCGGCATTAATGGGTACAACAAGGACTGGTCGGCTCGGAGTCAGTATAATGTGTCTGAGTGGGGTATTTATGCTTCACTGCGGCATGGTATCTCAGTGGGCTAGCACTATAAAACCAGCATAAGTCTTGGCTAGTACAAGCAGCCGCACATGCACACGCATGCACGTCGTCATATAAGCGAAATATTCTCAAGCACGACATTAAACTCAATTTCACCTCACCTCACCTCACCTCACCTCACCTCACCTCACCTCGCCTCGCCTCGCCTCGATATAGTACTAAATATTCCCTACAGGATTACGATTCTTAATTTGACATGACTTGGATATAATACAAGATATTCCACTTCAGAATGACAGTTATCCCAGTGTGACGCTCCTGGCTTTGTCTCTACTTGTGATTCCCTTCCTGCCAGCATCCAATCTCTTCTTCCGTGTGGGTTTTGTGGTTGCAGAAAGAATCCTTTATCTACCAAGGTGAGATAACTCTTCATCATTCAGATGTTTAACCATATGTATTCCAGTGGAAACCTGATGTAAAATTCCAAGGACTAGCCAGTGTTATCAGGCCCTGGACAACCATCTTGTCTCTATGCATATGTATCAATGAACAACTTATCAGGGCTGGCCTGCCAGTTGTCAGTCTCTTCTTGACACCAGTGGGATGTTTGTTTTGGAGTGGTTGCAGAAAGAATCGCTAATTTATCTACCAAGGTGAGATAAACTCTTCATCATTCAGATGTTTAACCATCCAAGTTTAGTTAACAGGACTCTAATAGTGTATTTTTACATCAAGTTAAAAGCGGTACTTTCCACTGTATTTACAAATATTTCTTAATCACATCATCATGTCATTGTGACATACTTTCTCTACCGACACAATAGAGTAAATTCCAAATAGTTTTGATTCCAAATAGAACTAATGTTTGAGCAGGTCATAGGTCATAGTATTGCTCATACATAGGACTATAATTTTCTTTCAGGCGTTTTCAAGAGTGAACAATTTAACAATTTTGAACTGCCTTGATGTGACTGTTGCAGCACATAGGGAGCTATGGTTATCAGGCTCTGTATGTAATGGCCTTAATAGAGTTCTATAATAATGGCATCTTAATGCCTGTGTCACAGCATGTAACGTTATGTCTGTCTACAATAAATACCAGAAAATTACCATCCATCATGATTTTCAAGCATTTTCAACAAACTGTACAATAGTAGGTAAGGTAGGTACTTTACAAAAGTTCTTTCTTACTTACTGATTTTAGTGTTACATACAGTCTACCTATGAGTTAATCTATGTTGGAGACTTTCTTTAAAGGAGGCTATAATGTCACATATAGCCTACCATGACTTATTCTTTTTTGGAGGGTGTATAATGTCATAGCTGAACATAACTCGCTCTCTGGTGGAGGCTGCCTTAAACAAACAATATCGCTGAACTTACTCCATATGTGTGTGAGATACACTCTTTCTTTTAAGAAGTCAGACCTCAAGCTGTGGCATGGTAACTTTGTCCTCCATAATTCCCATACTGTCTCAGAGCCTGTTGTGTGATATAATGAGATTTATTACCCATCATGACAGAGACTACGAGCCTGTAGTGTTAATATCTGTGTAACAGCATGGTCTTTACAACTCCCAAGCAATTTACACATATTTACAAACTAAAAGACCTGACAATGATTTATAATGATATGCAGTTACAAAAAGTAAGGTCTTGCAGATCATGAATATGTACGTGAGTGGTGTAGGTTCGGGGTTACAGGTAAACCCAGGGGGCAAGGTCATGGAATGATCCAGGCTAGTTCATCATGTGAAACACCCTACAATAGTCCTACTGTTATACACCCCATGGGGGTTTATGGGGTGTGAATGTACTTCTTGCGGCAAGACGTCATGCTCGGTTAAATATTATTTATGATCACAACTGAAAGTGTAATCAATGCTGAATTACCCAGCATTCAAAGTTTGTAAAGATAACCCAGTGTCGGCAGACCTTCCTCTACAACCAATCTGACACCTGTCAAGTCTCCTGGTTATAAAACACTATATTGACCGTGATAACGGATAGATAACACAAACATGTCTTTTTTTTAGGCTTTTTACTGCCCTGATCATCGACTGTAACCAGTATACTGCCAGCCTGTAACAAATTGCTTATTTCATTAAAAATTATTATTGGAAGTTGCTCCAGTTTGATAACATATGAGTTTCTCATATTTTCTAATAATTATCTAATTATTTCATTTTTAACCTGTTCCTAAAAGCAGTTAATGAGTTATGTCCGTACCATGTACCATATTAACTGTAGTAAGAGCCCTTAGGCCTGGGGTGTTTGTCACTGTGAATACTGAATGTCTTTCCTTCATGATATCTTCTACTTACATTCCCATACTTGACTTTATAACACTGAGGCCAAAAAAACAAATATGTGTGTTTACGGTTTCCCGACCAACCCCATCACAAACCTCCCGACCCTAAACTGTTTTTGGACACATTTTGCTATTCCAACAGTATGTCCTCCCCAATGTTGGGGGCGACCATATGTGACCTGTGCTCACTTACTCTTGTTTTTCATAAATGTTGAATTTAGAAAGTGTTGATGCTTCAGTTATTAAAATTTTAAACTGGTTTCCCCTCTTTTCTTTCAAAACTGGTTCCTCATATTACATAAATATGTGATCTTCTGAAAAATATGCGAGTACATTTAAAAAAAAATGTAAGAATAAAAAAGATAAACCCTACCTACCGACCCTGTTTTATAATTTCATGTTACCCTAAACACACATATTTTTTTTTTTTTGCCTGATCTTAAACACCCAATATTGCATATCAAGCTGTTGTCGTCTCATCTGGCCCAAGGGAGTTGAAGGTTCAATTGAGGCATGATCAGGACGGTGCCGAAACTTGTAAACATTGCTGCAAACAACAACATATTTGGCTTTTTCTGCGGAACCATTTGGAGAATATTTCCTCACTTTGGTTAGTTGGTAATGTCAATAAGTGGTCTCATATGCTTTCTAAATGCAGTTTGTTTTGTATGATTAATGAACAAATACATTTGTAAGTCATCTTCACGTACTCCATGAAGAATATGCATCGGAAAGTTTTTGATAAGAGGCTAAAGGTTTAATGTCTATGAATAGTCAAAGTGTGATGATAAGCCAGCATGAACAACCACATTAAGCACACCTGTACAGACTTGAACCAGATGAGAAATGTGTTTAATGTATTATAATATTTATATTTTTATCTGTATTATAATATTTCAAGCAATATTTTATCCATGACACAAGTCCCTGCAGTGTGACTGTCAAATGATGAAACACATTTTAATACCTATTCTCACTTTCCATCACAGAGGCCACTTCAGCATAACCCTATGATTAATTTTGACGTTCACTTGAATGACTCCTGTTATTTAAAGGAATGCTTCTTTATCACTGAACATATTCCACAAAAACTGCTTTTGTGTAACCAGCATACAACATCGTTGTAAACATGACAGCAGGCCTGAATTGATCAATGTAAGATAGCAAGTCATATTAGTCTCTTTGTCACACACAATCAGTGGTTAGTGAAGCAGTCTCAACTCCAGGGACATCTGACAGTGTGTTGTTCAACTGCTGTGTTGTTAACAATGTACAACATTACTGCTGTGTTGTTAACAATGTACAACATTACTGGCACATTTCTGTCAGTTTCCAACACTCACCTCCAGCTGACTTAAGGCCAGTCACCTAACCTTCATTATTCCCTAGGTAGTAAAATGGAATAAAAATGTATGAATAAACAGGTGAGATATATCTTAATATCTTTATGGAAGCAGGATATAAATTGAAATGATTAAATCAACTGATGCATGAAAGATGGTAATCATGTGGAAACTGCAAACAGGTACTTCATGTCACTGTAATAAAGTTTAAAAAGTGTTGTTTTCTAGGACAGTAGTATTATCTGATTTGTAAATAATATGGGCTGATAATCCCTTGATTCAATACAGGAAGTACCGCCGTCCCTGTCGACGGGTGTCTCCGTACAGACCACAGTGTAGCAGCATACTTCACGTGTTGTCCTACTGATCCCACTATCATGTTCCTCTATCTGTACACTCGGGTTTGTCGTCAGAGATATTCTCATGGCTGAGGCAAAGTGTTGTCAGCTATAATTATAGCAAAATACATCATGCTGGTGTCTCATTGATATTTGTACACAGTTATTATCTATAATATAACATGCTGCAGGTACAATTATATGTACTGCTTTCCCAGCCGCTGCCATTGTAGTCAGGCCTTTCATTCAACAGCCTTTGAAATGTTTTTGTGTTGAGCCAATCTTTAAGACATATACTCTCAGTGACTGCTTGTATACTAGACAAGACAGGCTTAGGTTCTTGTTATAATAATACTACTTTCAAAATTTAAAATGAAACAAACAAATAAAAGTTGTTTTAAGGTAAATAGCACTGAATCTACCCAGAAATATTATTTAATCAGTGCTGTGTATTCTGTTTCTAGTTATAAAGCTTGGCATGAGATGAATTGCTTCTGACTGAGTGTACGGTGTCGTGTACTGCGGCAAGTGTGGTTGCACAAAGCCCATATGTCCCTAGGTAATGTAGGGCACGAGGTACCTACACGTTCCTCAATTGTCATATTGTCAATCTCTGCCTAGTTTTTTGTATCATTTGGACTCCAAAACCTTTTTCAATCTTCATGTATTTGAAAAGTTATCAAAAGCCTATTGAGGCGAAACTGTTTCTTGAAAGCATCCATACACTGCCATGCTGGGCGGGATCTGCCTTGCCGGAGGAGAGGGTGCTTCATTTCTTGGATAGAATAGATTGCAGGTGCAGAGAAATGGGAAAAACATCTCACCCATAAGTGATATGATTTTTTTGTATGTGATGGGATATTCATTACTAACTTGATGAATTACTTACACATAGTTAGGGAGCAGAGTGGCATGCTCGTGCATGGTATAAACTCAGTGATTATTATACATGGTGAGGGAGCAGATTGGCATGGTCTTGGTATAAAGTTTGTGATTACATGAATACATGACACGTTTTATAGATAACATAAGTATTCATGCTTGATTGGCATTTTAGAAGATGATATTTGATGAACATAGAGATTTTTTCTGGGTTACATCTTCTTTTTATTCTCGAGTACAACGTTTCAGGGCTTGTTCTGGCTCCATCATCAGGTAGAACTGAACAGAAAAAATCTCTATGTTCATAAGTATTCATGTTTGTCCAACTTCTGAATGTCTTTCAAAAACTTTGTGATTACATATACATGGTTAGGGTGCAGTTCAACAGTGTGGAATAAGGTGTGGAATAAGGTGTGGTTCTTGAAGCTTTGATTATGACTAATGGCGTCACCAAGACCAAGATGACTTCAAACAGCATTTGGCCGTTGTTTCCTTCTGGCAGTGCTGTCCGGCCCTCTGTGGTAACTACACCATGTCTCACCCCCTTGTGACCAGCATGTGCTTGATAAATGTGGTAACTACACCATGTCTCACCCCCTTGTAACCAGCAGGTGCTTGATAAATAATGTGGCTGGAATTTGTACCATAACCAATTGTAGATGTGCACGTGGTGTCCGTAAATATAAACTTGATTAAACATGACACATGTCTGTCCCTCAAAAGTTCTGTGCAAGAAAGGTTACGAGAAACTGCTCTGTCAATGTTTGTCTTTGATAGAACGATTGTACATCACAAACATTCTTCAAGTAGTCGGTTGTTTGACTTAATTTCATAGTGAGCATGACCACTGAATACAATGTTATGTATCAACCAATCCAACCGAGTATCAAATCGGCCACTTGGACAACACAGCCACCTAACAGAACTTGAAGTGCTCTCTCAGTCACACGACACGGACCTGAGGCTGACCTTGAGTTGTGTCCATTACTGCAGTAGGGGAATATAATCCCAGACAAAATGACCATGGCCCCAGGGTTGGGGTGTCGGGATCTTATGCTGGTGTCCAGTGACTGGTCATCTTAATAGAAATCTGCCAAAATTGTCAACACTCAGCCATTTCATCAAAATATAAAGATCTGATTACAAAACAGATCGTTTCATGTGAAGGGAAACTTGGTAGAGAGGTGACATGTTTCTGTAAGAAGTACTGCCACAGGGAATATTACAGAAATGTTCCCATGTGTGGAGTACTGACAGTTAATATCTTGGGCAGTTGGTGATATATATATATATAATACCAGGTAATAACAACAACAATTATGGGGCCAGTTATATTATGCTATATACATTTCCACACCACACCGGAGCATACTTATTGCCCTACATTATTATAATTATTTTTACTCCAGTCAATGGATCAATTTTCACTTAAATTTTGTTCCAAGCTCCCAAGGGAATATGCTAGAAGGTTTACAGCCACATAGCTTCCTCTTCCTACCGGGCACCCAGTCACTGCTAATATTTTGTTATTGTGAAAAACACATAGGTACAATGTGTGAAGCCCATTTTTAGTGTCCCCCACCATGATATTGCTGGAATATTGCTAAAAGCAGCATAAAACCATACTCACTCACTCAGTCACTATTGTGAAGAGTGCTGTTACAAAGTAATATTGGCCTGCGTACTTTTCACTGCAGCAGGAGAATGTTGTATGCCCAGGGGTATTTACAGTATTAGTGTATGATGTGATGGACAAAGTGTAACTAATACCATTAAAACACCATGCTTGATCTTTTATCACACCTGTTTACTGCTTGTAGCACCATATTTATGATACACGCAGGTAAGTTCAGCAGGTAACCGATCAGTGTGCTCACCTAGGTATGTCAGGTGTTTCACAGGTAGCAACATTGTGTATACCTGGCCACTTATTGTCAGATGTAATCAATATGCTGCAACCTTTGAATCAGAATACAATCCTTGACATTATATTACAGACAATTTGCATGATAATGTGCTTTATGGTGTACCTGTTAGACGTTTCATTGCCTTTTACCTGTATAGTGTACCTGTTAGACGTTTCATTGCCTTTTACCTGTATGGTGTACCTGTTAGACGTTTCATTGCCTTTTACCTGTATGGTGTACCTGTTAGACGTTTCATTGCCTTTTACCCCACCTTCATGTGAAATGTGCTGTATGGTGTAGGTTGTTAAATAATATCAACAAGGTTGGGTGAAGTGTTGCCGATACAAAGAAAACCTTGTGTGTTTTATGTAAACTTGCTTATCCCTGGTGTAGGGACACTCAGACAAGCCATCATGTTTATCACACTCACTGAAGATTTACTGGAATTTCCCGGGATGTTGAGAATACTCGCACTTCCTTAAGATCAGCTGTGAAGTCTGTGAAGTGCTAGCAATCATGAAGAATGTGATTCCAGAGCTGTCCTAGGTTTGACAAGTGCACAAGGGCACCTGCTGACTTTGACTGTTTGATGTATAAATAATAGGGGCTTGTTCCTTGGCTTGTGTGTTTGATGTCCAGTTTTTCCAAAGACCTTGCATAAAGCAAGATTGATGATAATTTTCACGAAATCTGACAATCGGTTTTCAAAGAGACAGTGCACATAAAAACAGCATAAAAGCAGATCTCATGCGTTTCATAGAAGAGATCGTTGACAGTTGCATGTTATGTTTCCTACTGCCGTGATGCCATTAACATTCAGACAATACTGCACTGTCAGTCTGGCCAGAACTTATCCCCTGTTAAAGTAATCCCGACCATATATCAGAGTCGTAGCAGGCGATGAACGTGAGATAATCACTTAGCTTGACACGGGAACATTGCTTCTAAGTGTTTACGTGAAGACTAATTCCGACACAATGCTTAAAGCTGGGATTCCGTGTGCAAGTTGTCCCTAGTCTGTGATGCATGCAGAAAACTTTATATGTAATATAAAGTAGTGTTTCCATGTGTGTGATCTAGACTGCCCAGTGTGTAGTGTCCAGAACGGTAATGTGCGTCCACTGTTTTGCATGTGAAAGTGAGGAACACCCTGGTTTTTACCATACCACAGGCACCTGCTTTTGAAAAATCAGCCATACTTAACTAGTATTTCCACAGAAGCACAATTATCATTACCGGTATATTACTATAGTCAATATTTATGATGCGCTCATTTCCACGCTTACAGCATGCTCAAGGTGCAACAATTAAAAGTATAATAGGAAGGGATGATGACAAAAGTTATATGATTCATAGAACTGGCGGAAAAGATAGGTTTTGAGGCTTGATTTGAATGACTCAAACATTGGAGGAAGTTTCAGATGGTGGGGAAGAGAATTACACACATAGGGGGCATAATGTTCAAAGGATCTCTGACCAAGTCCGACTACAGTTCTTCTGTGTGCAAGGGCAGGTAACCACCTAGTGGTTAAAGCATTGCACACTGACGACCTCAGGGTTCAATGTGTGAAGTCCATATTTGGTGTTCCCTGCTGTGATAATCCTGCAATGATCCTAAAAGTGTTATAAAAACTCACTCACTCTCTCACATAGTGTTACACATTGACTATGTTTACACGGAAACCTAGCTTGATACAACCCGTGAAGATTGGAACCCAGTTAGAATTGATCTTCATTAACCCATGCTTGATGTATGAGGCGACTAACGGGATCGGGTGGTCAGGCTCGCTGACTTGCTTGACACATGTCATCAGTTCCCAATTGTGTAGATCGATGCTCATGCAGTTGATCACTGGATTGTCTGGTCCAGATTGGATTATTTACAGACCAACATAAAGCTGGAAGTTGCTGAATGTGTCGTAAAACTAAACTCACTCACTATTGCATGATGCACCATCAAACTCTAAAATCCCACACACGGTTACTCTGAATACACAGAAGTGTTTGAACCTGTTATATTGTTGGAAGGATATATTTGTTAACAGGCCATTTTTTCTTAAATACATATATATGTGCATATACTGAAATTGTAACTGTAAGGCTACGAGTGATATGTCAAAGTTGGATATATTTGTTTAAGAAACTGTGATGTCAGTCCAGAATTATCACTGATTCTTGGTCCAGCTCATTGCGCTCATCTTGTGTACCCTTCTCTGGTACACATCCTAAATGTTTCTTCTGTGAGACAAGCCCAGCTGCAAGCTGGACATTCTGACATAACTCACACGTCCAACTCTGAATGTATGTTTCCTCAGGGACACTAGAATCCATTGATGTCAGCTGTTCATCTACATGTAATATTTGCTTGTTTCGTTTGAAATTTGCCATACATAACATTACATAAAACACCGAAGAAGTTGGTAAAACCTGATGCTCAACCTGTTGTTGATGTTGCAGCCTAGGGTTCAGCCTGCTGGTGGGGTATGGGTTGATGGTGTTGCTGCAACGATGCCGGGACAACAGGAAGCACCTGATGATGGCCATGCTGGCATACCTGGCCATTCTGGCCACCAAGACATGGACTCAAAACACTGTCTGGATGTCTAGAGAGGCCCTGTTTAGGTGAGTTAAAAGAGTTGAAACAGATGAGGATCCTTTTAAGAGAGGCCCTGCATTTTGGGTTGTTCCAACCACTTAGGTTTAGGGTTATTTATTGGCACATATAAAACTCTGTCTGGCGAGGCCCTGTTAGGTCAGGTATTTGGATCATGTAGCAATACCCTGTCCTTATATAGAAGTCCAGTTTAGGTGCCATAGGTGATGGGTAAGAGAACTGTTAGACATGAACATATTTTACAGAAAAAACAGCTCCATGATCTTCTGGAATATAATAGAAATGATCTTGTTCTCCAGCCTCAAGCGACAGAAGCCTTGCTACATATTCTAGACTTCCATTAGCTGTATTGGGCATATTTGTGTCAGGGTCTATATGACCCTATGACTAGAGAACTGTCCCTCTTTGAGGATCCTGTACTAAGCCCTGATCAGCATTGATAGGTCAGCTGATTTGATCTGACATAGTGTGGGGCACTGACTGAACAGTACAATGCTGTAAAGTCAGTTAGTATTGTTTTCAGGTAACCGTATACAACCACTTACTTATATTGCGTGCTAAAACAACAATGGCATAGTTCAGTGAGACACGTATGGAACAGGATGTGTAAGCTATGCAAAACAATTTCAAGCATCCAGGATGTATAACTCTCTGTTTTACGATGTGTTACCCCCAAAAAAGTTATGGTATCATTTTCAACGCTATTTTTAATCCCAACATTGAAGGATTGAACAATATTTACCCAAGCTGCTAGCATCCCTGCCTTGTGCGGTTATCATCAGTATGCTCCTACAGTTATTCCAGTGGGAAGATTATAATATGGGCTCTAATATTTTGACAAGAAGGTTTAACAAATACTGAACCAGCTTTGTACACCATATATACGCTTTATGTGTATAATCCTAGTGTAATCGCTATTATTTTGTCACACCTGGATAGATCAAAGGATACACCTGGATGGGAGGTCTGTGGACAGGTAGAGGTGTAATCCAGGTAACAGGTACTTGGTGGATGGGCCAAGTGTTTTCATAGGAAATCTATGCTGGATGTAGTACAGGAATGTGTGAAACAAGTGGCTTTATATAAACACAATTGTAGGGTGTTTTGAATGATTAACAGAGAATCCTGTTATTGAATTAAACATGTTTGCACACAGACTTTGATGAGCATGAAACAACATGTATCATTTTGTTGATAAATGTATGATGACCAAGTTGATTAGACATAATTTCAGATGTTTTCAAATGAAGGAAAATTGGATTTGGATAAAATGTATTAAAGATGTTACATGTACTGTTTTAATATGCATACAACTAATTCTTTGAACAGAGCTGTTCTTGTATGTGAAGACAATAAAACAACAACAATGTTTCGGGTCACAGATTTGCTCACAGTTTAGACTTTAAACAGAATCTGAAAAAATAGTCTGTTACTCATTTTTGCCGTATATACATCTGTACTTGATCATCTCTAAAACTTAAAACATAAAAGTGTGAAAAAGGCTATTTTTTGGTCATTGCAATTTATAGCAAAAAAAGTTAAGAATTTGCATTGTACCAAAATAGGTGTGGTTTTCTTGTGGCTGGTTTTGTTTACTTTTGAGTGAATAGGAATAGAAGATAATTTGCAACTTCCCTTTCATCTTGTCTCTTCATTATATTTATATCTGCTTGTAAATGAAACGGACAGACTGATATATCATTCCAATAGCCAATAATCACATTGCATATAATGCTTTGACGTTGCCAATTCAGATTATCAGAAGCAGATATTTACTGGGCAAAAAATCTGCATTCTGGCCCCTTGTGACTGTAGTTCATTATTTCTGTATTGACTCGAAGAGGAAAGAAAACCTCAGAACCAATATTGATTGACTATAGGAATAGTGTCTGTCTGCTTGATGTAGAGGAGGTAAAGGGCCCTCCCCACTACCAGACAGACTGTAGGTATTATCATATCACACGCATGGGTGATTACAGCTGTAGTGAGCCGTGTAGTGTGGCCGCTGCGACTCCTTCCATTAACAGTCAGCTCGCGATCACAGGGTCTCTCAGATCTACACAACTACCACCCAAACATTCACAGACAATCTCACACAAACTGGTTGATAGTAAATGTTAGTTCCACACTTTCTGGCATTGAAGGCTAGCTATCACAGGGCGCCTAGATCTTCACGGCACACCTCCCACCCAAACATTCACAGACAATCTCACAGAAATTGGTTGAAAGTAAACATTCAAATATTATCAGAGCTATGAGGGGTGAGTCTGAGCATTGTGAATGCCCTGTGTCAATAACGATGGCGTCGCCTCCCGAAAATCCGAGTTCTGATTATGTGTACAACACCTCAGTTTATAGGATTACTGTTCCTAAATGTGACAAGCATTTGCTTCCCTTGATTAGCGCAGACGAGGAAGAAATTCGAGCATGTCTATGTATATCTTGTCAGATTTTGTCAATAATAATCCAATTTTTTGTATGATTCTATATCTGAAGTGTGGTACTGCCCTGCTTGTATGAATACAGCAACTACCTGAACCCAAGCTGGGACACACGACTCGGTCATTGTCAACCCTCGTGGGAGCAAATACTCCTATAAATGATTGCCAATTTACTTAGTGAATTGCATATTTGCTAAAAAGTTTTAAACATGTTCACAATGAGTCGTGAGTTGAAGGAGCGAATAAGGTTCAAAATGTCTTGTTTTTCCAGTTACAGTAGAACAGTGCATCCTTGTGCTAGGCGATGTAGGGCATTCATGCACATGTGCATTGACTGGGGGCTTTGAGGGAGAGGTGTTCAAGCAGCTCCACTGAGTGCCTGCTGCGTCTTTGCAAAATATTTGTCTTCAATCTTTACAATATTAAAAATATTATTTCCACATTTTCTAAATGTGTTCAAATATTTGAGGAAGTCTTATTCTTGTTATTTTATTTACATATAACATTTTAAAGAAGCACCGGAATCAAAACTTGATGACAGTGTAGAGTAGACATAGAAGTAAAGAAGAGAAATGTCGGTTCAATTCACACAATGTGCTTATTATTTTCTTGTTAATCAGAGATAGTTGTGTGGTAGTAGTTTGATGAAAATATTGAATAGCTTCAATTGTTGAGGAAAGCTGTCATGTTAGCCAGTGTTTGGTTAGACTATGTCCATTCGGGTTTTACTGAGGCGTGTTATTAACTTGCGGCTGTTTATAACCTCAGTGTAGTTTATGATTGGGAGTTTTATGTGTCTGTTCTGAGTAAGAATTCTTAGAGGTTTGTCAGACATATAAAGTATAAAGTCAGTGTTAAATTGTTGTGCCTGTCAAGGAGACAATAACGAACTGACATCACACACAGAAGGTGACTTGATATTAACAAGGAATGAAAGTTCAGTAGTTATCAGTGTCTTATGAAGTAATGAAGGTTTTGTCCCATGCAATAAACATACATTCAAGTTGATAAGAAAATCTGTTGGTGGAACTCCCAAGAGGGCAAATATGAAACCTTATTCTTCACTTAATGTCATTTATTTGTTTTCTAACCATAACCTTGGTGGAGAATGTTATCACATTTTCTACTGTTTTGGGAATTAGCACCGATGTATCGTTTATTGGTGTTGGTTTTACTTGGTAAACATGCCTGATGCTTCTCCACAGATCGGGCGTGAAGACGATGCCAAACAATGCCAAGGTGCACTACAACTACGGCAACTACCTCAAAGACATCGGCAACTCCCAGGAAGCTATTCTACACTACCAGAAGTCACTCCAGTGAGTGGTTTCTTGTTACTGTTACCTGGCAAACATGTGATAAAAGTATTGTATTGTATAATGTATTTTAGTCTATGTAATAATACAGTGTTATTAACTACGCAGTCAGCAGTATGCCAGCTATATCACAGCACAGCTATAACTGACCCAGACAAACAGGTGCTTGATGGTATCAGATGTTATTGCTATGATCCACATAGTTGTTTCTTTAGAGACAGAGAGCTAGGCTCCTCCTCTGTACCCCTGAGGTCAACACACACAATCTATACATCCATTGTCTGGTATATATCCTACAACCAGTCCAAGATATGATTATACCTGAACACTATTAATCCCACTCACTGAGGCCAGGTGTAATCTCTCAGTGTTTGTTTATTTGTAACAGCAAACATCAATAGGTTTAGTCAACTGTGTTTGTGTGTGTATATTTGTGTTCACTCGACTGGTATCTCCTCCAGGCTCTACCCACACCATGCCAGTGTCTACAACAACATGGGCACAGTGGTGACCAATCAGACGGAGGCAGAGATACTGTACAAGATGGCTCTCAAACTTCTACCCAATCACAAGGGAGCTTACATCAACCTGGGCCAACTATTGTTGTGAGTTGGACATCTTTGATCACAGAAACCCATATCTATATGAAGCAATCTAGATGTCCATGAAATTGTTGTACCTCACAGATTTCACACTTTGACTGATCAATATATGTTTGGGGTTCTCTTGTTTTGGGTCAAAGGGTGGATCTAAAAGTGGGAATGTGTATGGTGCTGCCTCTATATTACTTGAAGGAAAGCCAAGTTCTATGGATAGTCAACTTCTCTATTGCAATGAGTGTGACGTTTTGGTGTAGGTGTAGGTGTAGGTACTAACACCATTATCAAGCCTCTGACATATATCTATATTACTTGTATGAGACTGAGTTTCTGAATAGATAAAATAAGTCCTCCCCTGAATATTCCAGAATTATCACAGCGGGGGACACCAAAATTGGGCCTCACACATTGTAGCCATGTGGGGAATCGAACCTGAGGCTCCAGCGTGACGTGCGAACACTTTAACCACTTGGCTACCCCACCGCCACCCTATGCGAGAAATAACTCTCATGATAACTGACTGCTGCAGCATTGTATGCAGCATCATCATCATCAAACACAGAATGGTTGGCAAAAGCAGATTATGTAGATATGCACTGTGCATATCTTGGGGCCCGTTTTCTAGATTTGATCGTGTTGGATGTTTTCATTAAGCATCACCGCTTTAGGGAAACTTTTTGTATATTTGGAACAATACATTTCTTTCATCCAAATAATATTCTACATTAGTGTGCATCAGATATGAGGTGATTGTATGAGAGGTGATGGTCCTCATAAGGCTTGAAGTTATAGACTATTGTCACAGAACTAGTCCCACACAAAATGGAATTCCCACCTGAAGAACTTCAATGCTTCACAAATATGATCTTGTTGATTCAGTTTTCAATCAACATATTCATAATACTGCATCCCTTGCTATGATGTAAAGAAATGTGATGATATAATTCATATCAATGATATTTGTTAGTATTAATTCCAGTTCCTGCTGATGATCTGGTATCTGGTATTTGTTGGTATTCATGCCATACAAGTTCTTACAAATGTTCAGGTAGCTGGTATTTGTAGATATTAGTACCACTTCAAGCTAATGTTTAGGTAGCTGGTGTTTGTTGGTATTGATACCAATTACTATTGATATTGGTATTAATACCACTTCCAATTATTACCACTTCAAGCTAATGTTTAGGTAGCTGGTGTTTGTTGGTATTGATACCAATTACTATTGATATTGCTCCAACAGGTATTTCTTGGTATTAATACCACTTCAAGCAAATGGTCAGGTAGCTGTCATTCATGGTATTAATACCAATTACTGTTGATAATCATATAACAGGTATTTCCTGGTATTAATAACAGTTCAAGCTAATGTTTCTGGCATTTGTTGGTATTGATACCAGTTTGACATCCTGTATGCGAGTGTTGTCATGTGGCTATCCCTGCTGGGTGCCTCTATGCTTCAATTATCCCTGAATTCTGTATCCTAACAAGGCCTTTATGCCAATATTGATCTAGGTGCCCATGGTGGATACTTACTGGCTGCAGCCTTTGTGGGGAGGGATGACAAATTACTCAACCAATGATAAATCAATGATAAGCCAGTGATTCCTGCGGTAATGAGACATGGCTGACAGTGTGGTAGTAGGTGGTCATCGACTTCCAGGAAAATGATCAGACTGAATTAATAAGAGTCCTGCTTCACAGGAACCCAGGCCATAAGTTATCATGGTAAACTGTCACATGCAAGTCCATGGAAGACATTGTATTTGTGAATTTTGTGAAATAGTTTTTAAAAAATGTGTTGATATTTGTTTGTGTAAGTTGAAATTCGTTTGATATTGTGACATTTTCTGTGTTGATGAAAAACTTTTTTGAGAAGATTTAATTTGTGGAGGGGTAGTGATTTTTAGCAGAAATTCTGCTGATGGTTTGTGTCGTCTGTAGGTGTTTTTTTCTCTTTTGGCATCATCATCATCATCAGTTTTTACTGATTGAAGTGGATGCTTACTGTGTCAACGTCCTAGTTACAGACATTATGGCTTCCCCACAATGTTATAAAAATAGTAAGAAAAAAAATGTTACAAAAATAGTATCATGACTTTTTGGTAATTAAAACAATGGTATTGAATAAAGGAAGCAATAACTGTTCAAGTGCTTTTCATATATGTAGTACTGACATACAAATAATGTCACATCTAAAATGACTATAAATATGATTACTAGTATTCTGTAAGACGAAAGTTGAATGTGGCAGTGTCACATCTATCGCTATGTGCTCATTCTGTCTAAATAAATGTGTGAAATAATAAATGACAAGATCCCCCAGCACAACACTTAATATGACAAGCCAGGGCCTAGAGAAGTGTGTGTAGAGATTAATGTATCACAAGGGTACGGCCAAGATTAATGTCCGTCTGCTGGATGTACAGACGTGTTATCTTCCATGCATGAAATAACCAAGCGTATCAAGACAGATATGGATGGTGCTCTTTGTTCTTGTGGAGTTCTGTGGACTGTCAAGGAATCTCTACAAGATATGAATGGTGCTCACTCTTCAACCTTGAACTTATGTCTTAGATTCCATTGAGTGTGAACTTGAGAGTAGTTTCTGATCATATTCATGACTTGGCTTCATGTTCTCCATTATCATCCATCAGTAAGTGATTGAATATGTCAGCACTCGCTGCTATCTGTAGTGGCCTTTAGTCTATATATATTAACACTTTACCTCCATTCCTTCTCCCCAGCATTAGGTGGTAAACATGACTAGGTGCTATTGTGACTGTTTCAGACCCCATTTCCCAGATTTTGCTAATCCCATAATTGCTCCGATTCTTAGCCTTGATCTGTGAACCATTGGTTTCATCAAACTGGTAGAGTGAAGTATAGATCAGCTTTGAAGCACACCGATAATGCAAGATGAGATCAAACATTTGAGTTCCATGCAGCTATCATCAGTTTGTTCCCAGAATGCCATCTGAATAGGAGTGAGTGAGTATAGTTTTATGCCGCTTTTAGCAATATTCCAGCAATATCACGACAGGGGACACCATAAATGGGCTTCACACATTGTACCCATGTGGGAAATTGAACTCAGGACTTTGGAGTGAAGAGCGGCACTTTAACCATTAGGCTACCCCACGGGCCCATATCTAAATAGAAAGTGATAGGGACCTTTTAATGTTCATTTTAAGTAGTCTACCACCAGGATCACATCACAATTCTCACATTACACGTATGCACAATGGTAAAACAAAACTACTGCTACTGGTGGTGTTAAATCAGTTTTCATTGTCTGTCCAGCAATCGGGGTGAGAGAGAGGAGGGGGTGCTGATGGTGCAGAGGTCGCTGGACATCGACGCTCACAACATCGATGGGCTGCTGGCGATGGGGAAAATGATGATGGATGAACAGAGATGGACGGAGGCAGAACACTACATCAAGACTGCCATCGTGGAGAAACCATCCTTCGCCAAGGCCTATAACTACTATGGCGTGTTTCTACTGAGGAAAGGTAGGCAGTGTGTCTACGTCAAGTGTTGAATCAGTCCTTGATGAGTAGAGACAAGTTTGTAGATCCTTTGTATGTACCATGTTAGCTGTACTAAGCACCCTGTTCCAAACACAGTCCTTGACCAGAGTCTAGACCGATCTATAAGTAGTCTTCATACTACTTATACCTAATTTATACGGCCCCAAATTTACATGACAATCCATTTTCTCTCGTGTTCATTACCGATCCTTTTACAATAAACACGTCAATGTTGAAGGGTTGTGAAACGTGGTAACTGTTATTGAACTAATCTGGAACTACAGATTTAATTTTTTTATTTTGTTTTATAATGGCTCATCTTTGTCAATTTTCAAAGTGCCCAGAGCACTTATTATGTTGACTACTGTATGTTTTAAATGCCTTTTCTTAAGTAAAGTATGGTCTACAGAGAGCTAATCTGCGATTTGTTTGAGAAAGTGTTTGCTTAGTGATTATTATCAATGATTATTATTAATTGTGTAGGGCAAGATGTACTGTAATAAAGACATAGTATCCATGGGTATATAATGAAGCATAATGATTGTATAGTTAATTTCAGACAAGTCATGATCTTAACTTAGTAACGTCAGTTAATCACTTACTAAAACCATAGTCCCATAGTGTACAGTACATTGATGGTGGTAAATACAGAGGTATGTTAGCACTGGTTTGGTACCTCTAACTAACCAATCAGGTGTTGTTGTACAGGCCAGCTGAAGGATGCGGTGACATACTACCAGCAAGCCTACAAGCTGGACCAACTGGACACCATAGCGATGTCTAACGCAGCTGATGGTCTTCGACAACTGGGGAGACTGGACGAAGCAGAGCAGCTACTGAGGCAGTGAGTTGTCATCCTTATTGTTTCCTGCCATTAAGTGTGTGAGTGAGTTGGGTTTTGCACAATGTTTAGCAATATTTTCAAAACAATGTAGGTAGAGGATACCTGAAATATGCTTCGCACATGATTTCCTTTGGAATTGAACCTATGGCTTCAGCAAAATGAGTAAACACAGTAACCTGTCAGGTTCCCCATGTGACCCCTCCTAATATTGGCAACTGGAGGAGATCCTTACAAGAGGAGGCGAATACATTGTCCTGTATTTCTGCTTACGTGCCAAGTAATCACTAATACAGTTAACTGAAGTTTGATGATATTTTGATGCACTTTGGAAGAATACAGTAAAAGTTATTATGATGAAAGCATATGGTTTTGTTTACACTTATCAATATGGTTGTAAATGTCTGTCTGTCCACGTAGGACTTTTTATTACCCCACAATAAGCTGATACAGCATCTGTCTGGAGCAGTGATAATTCCAGTATGATTGAGTGAGTGAGTCACATCAGTTTTATTGTATTTTATTGATATTGTTATATAAACACAGAACAAGTAATGAACTTTATTCAATGTCTGGTATATTTGTCCAGCTCCAATGCCATCAAGCCAGATGTGAAGACCCTGGACCAACTGGCGATGTTGTACTTCCGCACTGGTCAGATGTCCAAGGCCCAGGAGGTGTATGAGGAGCTGATGGCCCAGTCCCCCAACAACACAGATATCATCATACACTATGTGAGAACACATAAAGATACACACAGATATTATACACTATGTGAGCACATGTGAGATAAACACAGATATCATACATTATGTGAGAACACATAAAGATAAAGAACACATAAAGATAAACACAGATATCATACACTATGTGAGAACACATAAAGATACACACAGATATCATACACTATGTGAGCACATGTGAGATAAACACAGATATCATACATTATGTGAGAACACATAAAGATACACACAGATATCATACATTATGTGAGAACACATAAAGATAAACACAGATATCATACACTATGTGAGAACACATAAAGATAAACACAGATATCATACACTATGTGAGAACACATAAAGATACACACAGATATCATACACTATGTGAGCACATGTGAGATAAACACAGATATCATACATTATGTGAGAACACATAAAGATACACACAGATATCATACATTATGTGAGAACACATAAAGATAAACACAGATATCATACACTATGTGAGAACACATAAAGATAAACACAGATATCATACACTATGTGAGAACACATAAAGATACACACAAATATCATCATACACTATGTGAGAACACATAAAGATACACACAGATATCATCATACACTATGTGAGAACACATAAAGATACACACAGATATCATACATTATGTGAGAACACATAAAGATAAACACAGATATCATACACTATGTGAGAACACATAAAGATAAACACAGATATCATACACTATGTGAGAACACATAAAGATAAACACAGATATCATCATACACTATGTGGGAACACATAAGATAAACACAGATATCATCATACACTATGTGAGAACACATAAAGATACACACAGATATCATACATTATGTGAGCACATGTGATGTAAACACAGATATCATACATTATGTGAGCACATGTGAGATAAACATAGATATCATACATTATGTGAGCACATGTGAGATAAACACAGATATCATACACTATGTGAGCACATGTGAGATAAACATAAATATCATACATTATGTGAGCACATGTGAGATAAACATAGATATCATACATTATGTGAGCACATGTGAGATAAGCAAAGATATCATACACTTTGTGAGCGCATGTGAGATAAACACATATCATACACTATGTGAGCACATGTGAGATAAACATATCATACATTATGTGAGCACATGTGAGATAAACATATCATACACTATGTGAGCACATGTGAGATAAACATATCATACATTATGTGAGCACATGTGAGATAAACAAAGATATCATACACTATGTGAGTACATGTGAGATAAACAAAGATATCATACATTATGTGAGTACATGTGAGATAAACATAGATATCATACATTATGTGAGTACATGTGAGATAAACATAGATATCATACACTATGTGAGCACATGTGAGATAAACATAGATATCATACATTATGTGAGTACATGTGAGATAAACAAAGATATCATACATTATGTGAGCACATGTGAGATAAACAAAGATATCATACACTATGTGAGTACATGTGAGATAAACATAGATATCATACATTATGTGAGTACATGTGAGATAAACTTAGATATCATACACTATGTGAGCACATGTGAGATAAACAGATATCATACATTATGTGAGCACATGTGAGATAAACATAGATATCATACATTATGTGAGCACATGTGAGATAAACAGATATCATACATTATGTGAGTACATGTGAGATAAACATAGATATCATACATTATGTGAGTACATGTGAGATAAACAAAGATGTCATACACTATGTGAGTACATGTGAGATAAACAAAGATATCATACACTATATGAGTACATGTGAGATAAACAAAGATATCATACACTATGTGAGCACATGTGAGATAAACATAGATATCATACACTATGTGAGCACATGTGAGATAAACATAGATATCATACATTATGTGAGCACATGTGAGATAAACATAGATATCATACATTATGTGAGTACATGTGAGATAAACAAAGATATCATACACTGTGAGTACATGTGAGATAAACAGATATCATACACTATGTGAGTACATGTGAGATAAACATAGATATCATACATTATGTGAGCACGTGAGATAAGCAAAGATATCATAAACTATGTTGGTACATGTGAGATAAACACATATCATACACAATGTGAGTACATGTGAGATAAACAAAGATATCATATGCTATGAGAGTACATGTTATATATACACAGATATCACACACTATATATGATATCATTCATACTTGAGATAAGCACAATCAACATATTGTACAGCAATGAATGTTTGGGACTTCCAGAGGGATATCCAGTGTGTTTTGTTTCTCCAGGCTAATGTGCTGATACGGCAGAATGAGTTGAACAAGGCAGAGCTGTATGCAATGCGAGTGCTATCCCATCATCCTTCACACTTGGAAGCACTGCGAGCAGCATCAAACATCGCAGGGCTCAAAAGGAGATACAAAGAGGTACGCATTTAAATATACAACCTGCAAAGCCTTGCTCCTTTTGTGTCTGTCCTTACTTCCTCTCCAGGCAGTGACCCAAGCTGCTCTTCTCTTGTGTCTAACTGTCCTTACTTCCTCTCCAGGCAGTGGCCCAAGCTGCTCTTCTCTTGTATCTAACTCTAGTACTTCCTCTCCAGGTAGTGGCCCAAGCTGCTCTTCTCTTGTGTCTAACTGTCCTTACTTCCTCTCCAGGCTGTGTACTACCTACTTGAGGCAGTGGCCCAAGCTGCTCTTCTCTTGTGTCTAACTGTCCTTACTTCCTCTCCAGGCAGTGTCCTAAGCTGCTCTTCTTGTGTCTAACTCTCAGTACTTCCTCCAGGCAGTGGCCCAAGCTGCTCTTCTCTTGTGCCTAACTGTCCTTACTTCCTCTCCAGGCTGTGTACTACCTACGTGAGGCAGTAGCCCAAGCTGCTCTTCTCTTGTGTCTAACTGTCCTTACTTCCTCTCCAGGCTGTGTACTACCTACGTGAGGCAGTAGCCCAAGCTGCTCTTCTCCAGAAGGACAAAACCTATCGAGCCATGTTGAGCTATGACCTTGGAAACATGTACAAGGATCTGAAGGAGATGGAGCTAGCTGCACAGGTAAACAATGTGACCACTCCTCTTCAACATTAAAATTAAAATAGAGTGAACATTTGTGTTGATCAAACATTTTCACCTTTTTCTCACTCCAGTCTGCTGAATGTTGAACAGTTTCACTGAAGAGTAATTGTCTTTTCAGTATTACGAAGAGACCCTGCAGCTTGATGCCTCCAAGTCCAAGGCTCACCTGAATCTTGGTGCCATATATCACTTGAAGGTGAGTCCACATCTAGCCACAACTAGCATCTATACCTTTGTGAAATGTTAGAATGGTATAGCTACTGTCTTGATCCCACACTGAAACACTTTGGAAACGGACAATATGTACAAACTGAGGTGAAGCTTATGTCCAGCTCCAGGTGAATATGGATTCAAACTCAGACAACTCTTTTATAATGTTCAGTGCCCTTAGGCCTCAGTAGCACATACCAAATCCTTTGTTTCCTTGTACATTCGCTGACAGTCACTTCCCAATTGCACTTCGTGTTTTCATTCGTGTGTCAGTCCTTTTGCATCTGTAACGTTATACAGTAAGGAGCAGTGAAGTAGCACAGTGGATGGTGTCATCAGTAACAAGGGATCAGGTTGATTCTACATATAGACTTTGTCAAGTCTGATGTATTACTGCTGGAACCTAGAGGTGACCTGAAGCTGTACTAACACTGGTGTCATGTCTGTGTGTTCTAGGGCCAGTTTGCCAACGCCCGCCATCACTATGAAGCTGTACTGAAGCTGGACCCTGACGACCAACTGGTGAAACAGAATCTCCTGAAGCTGGGCAGACTGGAGAAACAGCAAGCAGACGTCAACCACACCAAGCGCTGACAAGACTAGGGTTGTAGATACAGGGTTCATGCATTTGAACGTCAGATGTCACAGGGGAACATCCTCCGAAGCATTTGGCTTGGGCTTGATATAGCTGGAGATGTTCCTTGTGCAAGGTACAAGGCGTACCTTTACCTACTGTGGCTGACAGATTCTACAACACAGGTCTGTGACCTCCCGGAGAAGGTCCAACATCCTGAGTGTCTCTGTGTCAGGGTTGTAGACTGGTCCGATGTTTCAGTCAGGAGGCTTGCATGAACTAATGGTATAGAACTTCAGTTTAACAAAGATACTTGTTCAAACAGTTGAATATTCTGGCTAAGTATGATCCAGTTCTTCCGATGACCACCATCTACCACAATGCTAACATCTCCATCTCAACTGATGTCCACACATGCCAGAATGATTGCAAGTCCTCTGTCTGGTTACGCATAGAATGCCACAATGAATAAATCATATAATTTTCTGTTTACATAAGGATGTACAGCATCATTTCATTCACCTCAAGATTCCCTGACCATTATGTAGTGCTACAATCATACATAACTGTATAGATATTATAAGGACCAAAATTAGATACTTGTGTTTCCTGTGTTGTACATCTGTGACAGTGACAGACATATCTGGCCAACTTCCTCACAGTGGGCTGGCAATACTCAACTAGCTACCAAGTCTTCACTGCTGTGTTGCAGCCAAAGGATTCTATCATTCTCAGACTTTCATAATATTTGTTGTTTAGTGAATTTTATTTGAATTTTGATCAGTTTAGAAATTAGGAGACAACTGTTTTCTGCCATTGCTTTGTTAGTTGGTAGATGGGTTTATGTGATAGACGAAGTTTGGAATACCTTTAACAGAATTATATTTTCATGTACTGTACTAAAATGTTGTTGTTATTTTGTAATATTTAATGCCTATGGTGAATCACAGCATGTTTTACTCTACAGAACGTTAACATTCATGTTGTTTCTACAGTGTTACAAATCTTCCATATGCAACAGTCCTTAACTGCTAATGACAGTTTTGTTCTACTTAGGGTACCAATATGTTGTTTGACAAAAAATCATGATTTGATTGATTTCAGACCAAAAATGCCAAAACACTGTATATTGACAATATTGTATATGACACTGTGGCCAGAAACAAGTTGGTAGGAAACCAGTGTGTATGCCTGTGACAACTGCCTATCAAAATCAGAAACATTTATTTAACTTCCCCTTTAAGTACAACACAGACTTGAAGTAAAACCAGAAATTTGAATTTTATAGTGTACAGTTGTGGGCACTGAAAGCCCAGCTGTGTCAGGGGCACCAGCTCTATGATTCCTTGGGGGTAACTAGAACATATCACCATAGTTCATTATGAGATTGTCTTTGATTATATCATATTTTTGTGGGTTTTTCCAAAGTGGAAAAAATCTATGAATTCAGGCTTTCCCCCACAGCATGCCGAGTCACTGTGATATCACTGAACTACTGTTCCAAGCCGTGTTAAACACAACTCTCACACTAACAACAGAAATTTATTGTGCAATCAAAGTAGTCATGCAATATATTTTTCTTTTTCTCTTGCTTGTTTGTGGAATAATTATTCTCATTGTTATTCATTGTCCAAAATATGTCTGAAAACATCCTTATTTTTCTTTTTGTGTGTTTTCTTGAACTTTTCATTGCTATTCATTGTCCAATTTATGTGTGAAAACAGAATGTTTTTGTATTGTTTATTTACATTGATCTAAGGATTAAAGAGCATAATTTCATGATGTTCATTGTTAGAGGTGTGACGATACAGAAATTTCACAATACGATACGTATCGCGATATCTTGGAATGATACGATTTGATTCGATGCATATCATTATATGCTATCTTTAGTTATTTTCTTTCAAAGAGTATATTTTGATAGCAAGTAACAGTGTAAATTTTGACATAACCGTCAATTTCTGGTGAAAATTAATAATTTTAAGGTCAACGATACATATCACGATATGAAAAAAAGTATCGATATATTTATCGTCACAGCTCTATTCATCATGTCCTGTATGAGTGAACTTGTTTCCGTGTATTTAACTGAAGTGCTATGTCAGAATTCAGAACATCAAACCATGAAAGAGTGACACATTGGTGATTTGTGATTAAGAGATGTAGTCAGAAGTAGCTTTTTATATGGAACGAGCAGATGGTCTACAAGGAGGCAGACATATTGGTAAAAAAACATTTCTACTCTCCTCTATCTTAAGAGTTACATAGGACTTTTGGTGCTTGGAGTTATCTCCCCTACAACACATATGAATTAAGTAATTCCAACAGAAGATCCTGCTATGGAGGATGTATGTTGTTTAGGCAGGACAAGTATGAGTACTCGTACTGTTGTTACAGCGACTTTTAACTGTCCTTTTTGTACCCTGAAACAATGGAACTTTGATATTGACATTGACTCCTCTGTGTGTAATTCATTTCCATTTGCTATACTATCAGTGTAGTGTTGATGACTATGAAAATAAAATCTCTTTCACTGATTCACCTATTGCAGTTCAGTGTAGACAGACAATCCTGTTTTATAGCATAATATACCTTGAATTATATCACAGACAATTCAGGTTTGTTCCGTTGTAAATATACATGCCGTTGTGATGAGAAAATATTCATTGTTTAGTGACATATGTTTTAGTTATATTTTTTATATCATAAGTAATCCCATATATCTTCATCTAGGCATTCCTTGTCGTACTCTACAGCATCAGACATTCAGCATTATGTTCTAGAGGGTGTCTGTTACACATGTGATTTACTGGTCAGTATTGGTAGTGTTCCATTGTTTACATATTGTTGATATATCCACCCTCAATCATAGGAAATAAACTGTTATTGTTTTTATTCCGTGTTGAGTTGTAAAGAGAAGATGTGATATTGGCGTTTTGGAGTGTCATGATTCACCCAATATTCCTTTCAGTGATAGACTCAAGGACAAGTGTCGTGATGCCAGTAGTGTAACTCTGAATGGATGTGTGTGATAGATTTGATAGCAAGAGACATGAGGTGTAATTTTATTTATCATATAAACTCATTCTTTCAACATGTTCCATTTATGAACAGTAATAGATTTGTGTAATACAAACAGCAATAACCTTTGTCTAGTAAAGCAGGTAGTGAAACAGCCTTAATAGCAGAGGTATTGTGATGTCATAAGATTGTGATATCATTTTCACAGATGACAACACAATGGTCTACAAAGCACTAAGATGCAATGCCATTGCAACAATGTTTCCAGCCTTAGTTGACATAGAGGTCTATGATCACATTAATCTGTGCATGTATTATAAATGGCAGTTAGAAGTAATATTATTGTACTGATGATACAGCTGAGGTTGGTTAATCCTGTGGTAGTACACAACCGCTCGGAGGTTGCCCTGTACCTCATGCTTGTGTGACTGTACAGATGGTCAGCCTTTTCAGACATCATCATCTTTATTCCAATTTACATACATGGGAATGTATGCCTGTTCTTACAGAAACCAGTGTTTATAAACCTTCTTTGACAGTTATGAAAATAGTTGCCTTTATGATTATGTCAGTTTGGTTTGTTTCATTCAGAGTGTAAGCTATGGCTACAGTAGCAACTGATGTCTCACAGGCCAAGTTTAGAGGGAAGTACAAGTACATTACAAGTGGGATTCAAATGGTTTAAGTTTCCATTCCTACTGTCTGAACAGTAAGTATTATATGACAAGTTGTTTCATCAAGGTCACATTCAAGTAAAGTTTCCCAAACCTTAATATGGTAGAGATATGGAGGAAGTTTCCCAGTTTGACACACACCAGTGACATACGGAATGCCCATACAATTTCCCTCTGTGACTCGTATCATAATATTTGTTCCTGTGCGGGTTTTTTCTGTGAGAACAATTAATTAATTCTTTGGTGTGTTGTAACAGGTGCCAGTGGTGGGGCAAGGTCGTATTTTTACCAAATCACAAGATGAAAATGTATTAAAACGCCAAAGCATTTTTAATGGAAAACGAAAATGAATGGCTTTTTAACATATTAATTTCACCCTTCTTCTAGAAAAGGAATTCTTCCTCTTATGCACTTGGAAACAGATCAGCAAGGATGAGAGCAAAACTGGCTCCCCTTGGGAAGGCTGGGGTAATGATTGGCTTACCAAGCAATTGATTTTGCATTTGTGATTTGATAAACCTAAAGCAATAGGTGCAGCACCCGCACATTGCTGCTTCCTGACAATTGATTAATTGGCTGATAATTGAGCGGATGAATATATACATCATATATGCTTCACAGATACAACTGCATTACGTTTCCAGTGCACGATATTGCATCTCATGTAGAACTGCATCATGTTTTCATTGCACGATAGATGCATCTCATGTAGAACTGCATCACGTTTTCATTGCATGATAGATGAATTTAGTGTGCTGGCTCTAAGCCCTATGAGCAGGGTTCCATTTGCATACCTACCCCAGGTTTTGTTACCCAGGTCTAACAGAGCCAGTCTCAGTGATGAAACCTATGTCAACAGAATCTGAATCCTAGTTGCACCTCAAATATTCCTATTTACATATAATTAACGAACAAATTAAACATGTTCTCATCAAATAATTCGTGAAGGAATTCGTGATATAAAGATTAAAATGTGCACAGTGGTTATGTAGTAAGTGCAGTTTGACAAAAGGCTCCCCTGTGTATCACAGGAGTGCGGTACGTGCGCCCTGATTAAATTACGACAAAAGCAGTTTAGACAATAAACTACAGTTTGGTGCATTATCAGAATTTTGTTTTTTCATAAGCCTCTGTAGTTTCAAGTAACATGCGCGCATGCCCACTACAGAATCCAGGGACCGACTGAGTCGGGTATGTTTGTTTAACTTAGGCCTGTTTAAGTTAGAACCATATCGAGTGAAGCAGACGACATCCACGCGTGCCGGGTCGCCTATACTGCTTTGAACTGGTTTGTAATGGTGAAAGACCTATATCATGTATGGTATTATCCACGATTGTGTCAGAAAATGAGTCTACACACAACATGAATAGAGATATGTGGTCTTGCATATTGCTGCATCGCAGTCAGTCTATCTAGTCGCTGTCGGGGACGACCATCTGTAGAGTTCGTCCATCAGCTATGTTGAACTACATCCTTTACAACTGTTACAAGTATTTTGATTCCCAAAAATCTGTTCATATTTGTTATAGCAAGTATTTACTTCACTATTCTATTTCAATCACATTAGAAATATTGAACACCGTAGTGAGTGAGTTCAGTTTTACGCCGCACTCAGCAATATTCCAGCTATATGGCGGAGGTGTTTAAATAATCGAGTCTGGCCCAGACAATCCAGTGATCAACATCATGAACATCGAGCTACGCAATTGGGATAGGATTATATTTGTCAACCAAGTCAACGATCCCGTTTTTCGCCTCTTCCGACAAGCATGGGTAAATTCTTTACGGGTCATTTTTAACACAGTAAAGGGCATTAAAACGTTTAGTCATGCAAGCTACACACTCTCATATATTTACTTATGAGATAGGCATGTACTAGGTCTACACACTCTGCATACAGACTCACCTGTAGTTTCTATACTATCTAATTCTAACTATACTGAATATACCTCACTCACAAGTCTTGATACGCTTGAAAGTATTACAGTGCATATTCGTTATTTCCCTTAAAGTAGTCAGTGCATTAGCTGATTATATACTGAAGGGAAAAAAAATAAAGGATCGCATCTACCGGTATCTTTGAGAATGATATCTAAATGATTTAATTTGATTGGATGTATGCCCAGACGTTGCCAGACAGTTTCGAGAGCACGTGGGGGACATACTCGATACTGACTTTCTTTATTTAAACTGAAAACAATCAATCAAACGTTATGTTTGACGTGATTAAAATCTCAAATTTTATGCGATCCATTATTGTTTTTTCTCAAAATAAAATATTCTCATGAAAAAATATCGGCAGAAATGAGATAATTCGTCTTCTAATACATAATCATGAAGTCATCACAATCTACACGTTCATGTGCATGCAGGGCGTACAATTTGGATGCTTGCTTGCTTGTTTGGGGCGTGAAACTAGCACTGGTGAGTTTTTTAATGTGACAACCGCGCTTTGACTGTTTAGGTAAATTTAACCGTCTAGTCAGTGTCACGGCTAACTGACACACGCACCTTGATCCGTATGTGACATAACGAAGTCATGGGTATCAAGATGAATTCAACCGCCATGTCACAGCCGAAAAGGCTTTCAAATCTCTGGAAACAAGCGTTCTGGTCGCCAAAACAAACTTTACTTTGCGGAAGAATCGTAAGAATCTAAACGCAATCGAATGCATCCGTGACCAACTCGTGTTATTCGGGGACACGCCGCACCAAATAGCTGTGTCGGGGAAAAGGGGCGAGTGGTGACGAATGAATCGAATGCGTTTGCGCGCTGTTCCCATACATTGCATGGGTGGAGCGTTTCATGTCTAAGACTCGATTTGTTTAAAAACAACATTGTACAGGCTGTAATACTGCTGAAACAAATGTATACTCATGATATTGTCACTACTGTACTGTCGACTCTGCTTTTAGCAGAGGTTTCTTAGGGATGTGGAAAGGGTCTTGTCGCTTCTATTTGTCATCATATGCGGGCCTTAATGTTAGGATTTTATGAACGCTTCTCACAATGTCACAGTCGGTACTGTCTTCTGTGACTGCCCTAGTGGGGAGCTGTTAATTTTAGTCATGCTTACCAATGATACGTGTTGACCTGATGTTTGTGTAAATAATTTTACGTTTGTTTGCTGGGATACTTTCAATAGATAACTGAAGCATTCAAACCATGCTAACGTTATGGTTGGAGGAGTGCGTGGTTTGGACTGACTGACTGACTGAGTTTGGTTTTACGCCGCTTTTAGCAATATTCCAGCAACATCACGACGGGGGACACCAGAAATGGGCTTCACACATTGTGCCCATGTGGGGATTCGAACCCGGGTCTTTGGCGTGACGAGCCAACGCTTTAACCATTAGGCTACCCCACCGCCCCGCGTGGTTTGGAAATTCCATCCTTGCGTTACATCCAGAGTTACGATAATAATCTGAATGAATCTAGGATTCGAACCCATAATCACTGGGCCATCGGTGTACTAAAGGGGTTATCAACTTGTGCAAGTCTGTTTCTATTATACCCAAGGTGTTGTTTTTCAATAAGGCCCAATGCGCTAAGCAAACCCAAGATCATAACAGATCCGGGATTCGCACTCGTGATGAGCAGCATCCAGGCCCTGTCAGTGTAACAGGTTGTCACGCACCTCGATGTGGAACTTGATCAGTCGTAGCTGGAGGCTGCAAATTTGCGTTTTATGCTGACTGACTGAGTTTGGTTTTACGCCGCTTTTAGCAATATTCCAGCAACATCACGGCGGGGAACACCAGAAATGGGCTTCACACATTGTACCCATGTGGGGATTCGAACCCGAGTCCTCGGCGTGACGAGCCAACGCTTTAACCACTAGGCTACCCCACCGCCCCTTGCGTTTTATGAGGACAAACTATTTGCTGTCGGTGCCGACATGAACTGCCGCAGCAAAAATGTTATATATGTTTTAACATGTGTGGGATGTGGTGAGCATTATATTGGAGAAACTGGAATACAACTCAGGGGCGTAGGAACGGTTTTCAGAGCGGGGGGTGGGAGTGGGGTGGGGGCTAATTTATGAAAAGTATTGAAAATCAAAACGAAATTGTAGTTATGGTAAGGTAGATATAGTTTCGTCTTGAAAAAACTTTGCCCCTGCAACTAAAGGACCGAGTCACTGTACGCAGACAGCAAATTCGAGATCCTAATGTGCGATGTATAAATGTAAGCAAACACATTGATGAATGCGGGAATGGCCAGTTTACTATCTTTCCGTTTTATCAATTGTTTAGGAATGATAGACAATTACAGATGGAAAAAAGAAAAACGTGCAAATATCGTGCATGTGAACAGCTGCGTTTTGGTATAAAGTTTTGTAAATGATTCGCACTGAGTTTCTTCATTTATTGAACTCATGACAATGATCTTTCAACGTTACGAATTTGTTTTACAATACATCAGTTCATGTGTAAACAGTACTTTTAATCAGTGTGGAATATTTTTCAAAATCTAGTTTAGAATAGTTGACAGAAGTGAGTGGTTACATTTACAGTAGTGAGTCTAAACTTGTGATGGGTAGTATATATTTAGCTACATTTACACTAGTGAGTCTAAACTTGTGATGGGTAGTATATATTTAGCTACATTTACACTAGTGAGTCTAAACTTGTGATGGGTAGTATATATTTAGCTACATTTACACTAGTGAGTCTAAACTTGTGATGGGTAGTATATATTTAGCTACATTTACACTAGTGAGTCTAAACTTGTGATGGGTAGTGTTGATGCAAGAACTACAAATCCGACAAAATCTCACACCATTTAACAAAGTTTATTCACTAGAGCATATTCGTCATGTTCATTTATGAACGTTGTGGCATTTGGTTGTACTGGTGACAATTTGGCAATATAACCTTGACGACATTGAAGTCCACATGTCAAGGGACGGTTAGAAACTGTCGGCACAATACTACACAAATCCATGAATTGGTAACATTAAAGCTGGTCTCTTCCATTAGCCTTTAGATAGACCAGTGTTCATTAAATGGCGAGGTTCAGAAACTAAAAAAGAAACAAAAAATACCTTACTAAATATGCTTTGACAAACAATACCATAAAACAGTTTCTGAAACAAGTTAATTACAGCAGCATAACTTTAAGGCATAATTACTGCTGTGTTAGTAGTTACATTAGCTGAATAATAATTCAAATGAAACATGAATTGAGAATAGAATTATTTCTGCAATGAAATGCAAACATTACTTTAGAATTCAAATTCCTATTCAATAACCATAAGCATGATAAAATACTATACTCAAAATAAGTCATTACTCAAACCTTCAGAATTGTCAGATAACCTCAAATATACATGAAATAAACTTACATTTGTGTTCCAACACTCTTGTCATTCACACCAGAGACCATCCCTGTTCACACATCTGTACACCTTGGGGACTTCCACTGTTATGCCATGTGGCTGGATTGCATGAACTGCACATGCTTGGGTCACATGACCACACAATGCCCTGGCTCCTCTCTAGACTTACTGCTAGGCTCTTATGTAAACTGATTACATGAAAAGACCATTGAAATTACTTCTTGCTTTTTGGTAACTTGTTAGAATATAATTGAAATATAACTTAAATGACAGAAAACTACTTTTGGAAAAGAAAATGATAAAAACAATTTGCAATTAGCATTGAAAACAAAATCTGCATTCACATACTCGGCCTCTTAAACAGTTACCTACTGTTTAACAAAAACCTACAAATTATGCAGATTTATCCTTTCACAATATATTTTACCATCTCCAGCACACCAAATTGGTGAACAACATCCATTTACTCATCTTTTGCGAGCAACAAGACAAGTTTATGTACTGGTCTTCGCAACTGACCCCTCTGAGTTTTCACTTCCACACTTCGTACCAAGCCAGACTTGTCAGATTCACAATTGATCACACGCCCCATCACCCATTCAGACCTATGCAAGTTCTCGTCTTTGATGAGTACAACATCATCTATTTGTAGATTACGTTTGGGTACAGCCCATTTCTGCCGTTCATGCAGAGTCAGGAGATATTCTTTGCGCCATCGTGACCAGAATACCCCAGCCAAATACTGTACCCGTCTCCATCTACGTCTCATGTACATGCCATCTCTCTGAAACTGCCCTGGAGGGGGAAAATACACTTCAGATTTTAGCATTAGAAGATGACTAGGGGTGAGGGGTTTACGATCTCTAGGGTCATCTGATACTGTGGTCAACGGTCTGGAGTTGATTGATTCAACCTCACAGAGAAGCGTCCGGTATGACTCATCATCTAGCCTCTCGCCAAACTTTTCAACAAAGGAGCAAGTACCTTGCGAACTGAGCCAATCATTCTTTCCCAGCTCCCTCCCATATGACTGGCGGCAGGGGGGTTAAACCTCCACTCAATATGCTGCTTCAAGAGGTACTTTCACTCTATCCTGATCCATCTCCATCACAAATTTGGTGCATCATGTCAGCCTGAATATCTGCTCTGCTAAGGCGGCCGCCCAATCTCAGTACACCACCTTCCATGAAGGGATCTAGCTTGTAGATGGAACTACTTTTCAGCACTCGGCCTCGTTTGCCTAAGACGTCAAACAGACTTTCACATTCGGAAGGAAATGCTACATGTTGTACATACCTAATAATGACGAGTTCTGCTTCCTCTAGTCGTCCCACCGTGAAAGGTTGGTCAGTTGATGTATGGTACTCCTTAAGCTTGTGTTTCTGCTTGATCCGTGAGTGAAGTACATCCCTGAGAAAGATGTAGACAGCCAGAGCGCGTTTCAAACGATACCAGTGGAATAATGAGAGATCAACTTCTCCATCAATGATTCATCTCAGGTTGTAGGTCTGTGGTTTGGACTGTTTCTGCTGGTGTACTTCGAATGGGGCAGTCTGGCCATTCTGATTCATGAGCGTGGAGGAATTTGGGTCCATGAAACCAAATGTCAGCATGAAGGAATTGCCCCATACACATGCCTCTTGACGCAATGTCAGCTGGGTGGGTGCGAGAGTCTATGAACTTCCACTGTGACGGTTGCGAGTAGTCTCTGATTAAACGAATCCGATTGACCACAAACACTGGGAAGCGTTTTGCTTCATTATTGATGTAGTGATGGACTGTGGTAGAATCAGTATAGTATGATACTTCATCAATCACCATGTCGAGCTGGTTCAGTAGTTGTTGCCCGAGCTGAAGTGATACTGATGCTGCTGTTAGTTCAAGCCTAGGGATAGTGACTGTTCTTACTGGCGCCAACCTTGTCTTGCCCATCAGGAAGGACACATTGATGTTTTTACCTTCACCCAGTAGACGCAAGTATGTAACGCAGCCATAACCAATGGAACTGGCATCTGAAAAGAGTAACTTCTTTGAGTTACCAATTCCGACAGCAAATCAGCCATTTCCGACCACATCAAAGCAAGCCCCAATCATCAAATAGAGTGGTCTGGCATCACCATTCTCTCTAACAAACAAACAGACTTCACTAAACGCAAGCTCACCGAAGCCATCCACATCAAACGCCAAAAGCCCACCATCAACCGAGACCAAGGATACTCCATTCCATCCGCTTATGATGCACTCATCCATCAAGCCCAATCTACTGTATAAACTCTGCTGTATAAACATCTCATTATTTGTACATCATTGGCTTCCACGAGTGTCCTTTGTCTACTCTCTGGCTTCATCAGCTTTCTGCCTAGCCAATTATGTTAATTATGTTGTTTTCTTTGTTACATTGTTACATCCAGTATATATACACTTCCCCCTTCTTCATGTTCCATTATGCTTGACAACGGTACAAGAATCTGTATCGAAACGTCGCACTCACGAATAAAAAGAAGTTGTTATCCATAAAGTTTGTTCTACATCTGAAAAGAGATGTAACTGTCTACATACAATCCTACCAAACTCAACTGGCCTTAGACATCTAGGTATTCTCAGATCTTTGAGCTGCGGTAAACCACTCAACCATTCTTTCCATCTGTGGTTCAGTTCAGGTAGTATCTCATCATCCCAACCAAGTGTTTTGTCTACACAGAGATCTTGTAGAATTTTCTTTGCTGGCAAAATTACAGGAGAAACCATACCAAGTGGGTCACATAGCGAGGAAACAGTTGATAGTGTTCCTCTTCTGGTCACCGGCTTGCTAGGTAGTTCTGTTGAGAAGCCAAACATATCAGTGCTGACATGCCATTGAAGACCAAGTGCCCGTTCTATGGGTATTTCATCGTAATCCAAGTTACAAGTTTGAATCTGTTTGGCACGATCTTCTGAAGGGATTGATTTAAGAACATCTCGGCTGATGGATACAAACTTAGTTAAGCGAAATCCACCTTCTGCACATGCTGATTGTACATCCTTGATGAGATGGATAACTTTCCTTTCATTTGCTGCAGACTTGAGCCAATCATCCAGGTAGAAATTCTTTCTAATTGTGTCAGCAACCTCAGTTCCATACTTCTCTTCTGCTTTGTCAGCTGTAGCTTTGAGAGCAATGTTAGCTATACTGGGAGAAGATACAGCACCGAACATGTGGACTGCCATTCTGTATTCCTCGAGTTCCAATTGCAGATCCCCGTCAGGCCACCACAGGAAACGGAGCTGGTCATGTTGTTCTAAGGGCACCTTAACCTGGTAGAACATTACCTCTATATCGGCCATAAATGCCACTGGTTCTGCACGGAATCTTGTAAGGACGCCTATCAGAGTGTTTGTGAGATTAGGACCCTGCAGTAGTCTGTCATTCAGAGATGAGCCATTAAAGGTAGCACTACAGTCAAAGACTACCCGGATCTTTTGTGGCTTCCTGGGGTGGTATATGCCATGGTGGGGAAGATACCCGATTCTTTCAGGTGAGGTGAAGATTTCACTAGGTGGTATTTTGTAGGCGTAGTTGCAAGCCAAGAGATTATCCACAAATGCGACATAATCCCTGTGATACTGATCATTTTCCAACATTTTCTTCTTCTGCCATTTTGCTCGCTTCGTTGCTTGCTCTCGATTATTTGCTGTTTGTGCCTCCTTGTCTTTAAATGGCAGGGGGAGCTGAAAATGTCCGTCTACAAACTTCATGTTCTGTTTGGCAATACTAAGAAACTGGTCATCTTCTCTGGAGATGCCTTTATTGCCAGGTCCTTTACCTTGGTCCTTTTCACTGAAGTCCAGATGAAACATTTTGAGGATTCTATCTGGAGTGGGACATTCAGTCACCCTGGTTACCTCATGAAGGCTGGCTGTGTTACAGGTAAGGTTGTTGTCTCCTTGGTTGTACTTTACATGAACAGGGCCATTGACTGTCCACCCAAGTTGATACAGTACAGCAAACGGGCTTTCTCCGTCAGTTGGCACTATACATTGGGGCTGCAGTGCTACAGGGCAGTTGCTTCCAATTAAGAGACCGACATCAGTGGATGGACTAAAGTCTGGCAACACATCTGCTACCTGCTTCAGGTGAGGAAATTGTTTCAGAACATTTGCATTCGGAATCTGATTATGGCTCACTGGTATATCTTCCCTTGTAAAACATTTTGGTAGACATATCTCGTTCTGGCCATCTAAGTTTGACACAATGAGGTTTGCTACTGAGGATGTATTGACTGTATTTACACCATGCATAGTTTTCAGTTTCAACAATGAAGCGGTTGACGATGCATTTTACTCTTCAGCCAGATTATCAGTGACAAAACACCCTGTGCTACCACTGTCGAGAAGAGCATACGTCTTTATTTAGGTGTCTTTACCTTTCTGATGGACAAAATCTGGAAGGATGGCTTGAAGAACTATTTCTCCCAAGTCCAGGTTTGTATTGCAAGATGCTGAGACTGTATTGGTAGAGGCCACGTCTTTTGAAAGATTGCCTATAATTGACTGGTTCTGTGACGCTACATAGTTGTCATCATGTAGGTGATGCTTACCACACCGTTTACATCGTCTTTTCTTTCCACAGCCTTTGGAAAAATGGTTGGATCCATAACACCCAAAGCACATCCGTTCTCTTTCAGGTAACTTCTCCTATCGTCCAGTGATTTCTGTAAAAGGTCAAGACAATCATCCAAATCATGATTCTTGCGACAGTAATAGCATGATAATGTTCTAGGTGAAGATACACTTGTAGAAAAGCTTGTTGACTTCTGTCTACTTGAACGAGATTGCAACCCACTTCTTGAAGTACTTTCACATTTCTGGGGTTCCTCTTTGCTGAATACTGGTTCGTTGGCCGATTCTGCTGCAAAATGGACAAAGTCCACTACATCTTGGAAAGCAACCTCTCTCCCTTTCAGCCGTAGTGTGATCACCTGGTCTTGCCATCTATTCTGTAGGAACATAGGCAACTTGCTAATGACAGCCTTCAGATTTCGGGCATGATTTAAGACAGCCATGTGAGACATGGTTTTCATTGCATGACCACATTTGATTAGGAAGAATGAAAATCGTCGAAGTTGTTTGGAATCATCATTCTTCATGGATAGCCAAGACATGACTTGATTAACATAGGCATTTGATACTTTGTAAGGATCGCCATAATGTTTCTTCAAAAGCAACCGTGCTGAGTGGTAGCCTTCACTTGGTTCCATATACAAGCATCCAGATATCAAATCCTTAGATTCCCCAATTAGCAACTGATCAAGGTAATAGAGTCTATCAACATCCCTTGCAGTATTGGGCACGATTCGTGCATCAAAAGCCATCATAACTGTGATAAAGTCAATAGGGTCACCTTTGAATTTAGGCACTTCTGGTTGTGACAGCGATGTAGGTGATGGTGTAACTGACGACACGAATGGCGTCATGTTAGGATCAGTGGATGGGTAAGATGACATCACGTTGGGAATAGCAGATGGGTATGATGTCACGTTGGGAGCGACAGATGGGTATGACGTCACGTTGGGAGCGACAGATGGGTATGACGTCACGTTGGGAGCGGCAGATGGGTATGACGTCACGTTGGGAGCGGCAGATGGGTATGACGTCACGTTGACAGCTGGAGGTTGGTACGACGAAGTTACTTTGGGAGCTTCAGGCTGGTATGAAGTGTTGACAGCTGGAGAACTAAATCTCAATAGAGGGTTTTCAACTTTAACATTAGACAAGGGTGTCAGTTCAAACTCTGCTAACACTTTCTCTCTGGCTTTGGCCTTAGCAATTTCCATATCCAATCTTAGCTCTTCAGTTTTTTGTTGTTGCTGCATAATTGCCCCTTGCATAGATTTCTGGGCGTTAAGTTCTGCTAGACGAGCACGTTCTTTTGCTAATGCTGACCTAGTTGATCTAGTAGAGGAAGACTTTGACACTTTTGACCCAGACACCCTGGATACACTCTCAAGCTGATCACTTAACAATCTCTCACTCCTCTCTATCCAACTATCAACGCTAACTCTAAATTCATCCCATGCAACCCTTCTGTCCTCATGACGTTCACTCTTACAAACTCTATCAGACTCTGATGTCATCAAGCGTCCGCCCGGAAAGCGAAAGGTTGCGGGTTCGAACCCCGACCGCGTCATACCAAAAGACGTTAAAATATGGTACTTGTTGGTCCCTGCCTGGCGCTCGGCATTAATGGGTTACAACAAGGACTGGTCGGCTCGGAGTCAGTATAATGTGTCTGAGTGGGGTATTCATGCTTCACTGTGGCATGGTATCTCAGTGGGCTAGCACTATAAAACCAGCTTCAGTCTGGGCTAGTACAAGCAGCCGCACATACACATACACACGCATGCACGTCGTCATATGAGCGAAATATTCTCAAGCACGACGTAAAACCCAATTTCACCTCACCTCACCTGATGTCATCATGCTGTAATTGGTGCTAAACTGAGCATCATACTGAGAATATCGGTCATTATACTCAACTAAATGACTAAATGCAAACGCTCACATGAACCATTTTGCATAAGTTTCAAAAGTTCATTTCTCTTTTTTGTAATAGCCCATAACAAAGAAGTCTGTTTATTTTTCATCAAACGCAGCTTTTCTGCTTTAACCCTTTTCAGTCAGCGTCTTTTTACGGGCACCACGTCCTGGTATTGCACCAGCACCATTATTACCACTCTCAGTATTCTGTACAGCAACAGCAGTGTCTTGACCTGGATCTTCATTGGTTTGACCTGGATCCTCCTCAGTGGTTTGACCTGGATCCTCCTCAGTGGTTTGACCTGGATCCTCCTCAGGGGTTTGACCTGGATCCTCCTCAGTGGTTTGACCTGGATCCTCCTCAGTGGCTTGACCTGGATCCTCCTCAGTGGTTTGACCTGGATCCTCCTCAGTGGTTTGACCTGGATCCTCCTCAGTGGCTTGACCTGGATCCTCCTCAGTGGCTTGACCTGGATCCTCCTCAGTGGTTTGACCTGGATCCTCCTCAGTGGTTTGACCCTGGTTTGACCTGGATCCTCCTCAGTGGTTTGACTTGGATCCTCCTCAGTGGTTTGACCTGGATCCTCCTCAGTGGTTTGACCCGGATCCTGTTCAGTGGTTTGACCTGGATCCTCCTCAGTGGCTTGACCCGGATCCTGTTCAGTGGCTTGACCCGGATCCTGTTCAGTGGCTTGACCCGGATCCTGTTCAGTGGCTTGACCCGGATCCTCGAGTTTAACATCAGGATTGTCACCAGATACCACAATATTGTCAAAATTGCCACCTGCTGCCATGATGTTGATCAAATATTACTTGCACAAAGCTGTCACTATATCTACTGAACATTCAGTTAAATATGCAATACATGTACAACCACTTGACAGCTATCACTATGCAATGTATTTCATCAATGTCCATATGATGCACAAGTTCATACTTTAATTTCATCCATTTTCTGAACTAAGTGTTGATGCAAGAACTACAAATCCGAAAATCTCACACCATTTATCAAAGTTTATTCACTGGAGCATATTCGTCATGTTCATTTATTAACGTTGTGGCATTTGGTTGTACTGGTGACAATTTGGCAATATAACCTTGACGACATTGAAGTCCACATGTCAAGGGACGGTTAGAAACTGTCGGCACAATACTACACAAATCCATGAATTGGTAACATTAAAGCTGGTCTCTTCCATTAGCCTTTAGATAGACCAGTTCATTAAATGGCGAGGTTCAGAAACTAAAAAAGAAACAAAAAATACCTTACTAAATATGTTTTGACAAACGGTACCATAAAACAGTTTCTCAAACAAATAACTTACAGCAGCATAACTTGAAGGCATAATTACTGCTATGTTAGTAGTTACATTGGCTGAATAATAATTCAAATGAAACATGAATTGAGAATAGAATTATTTCTGCAATGAAATGCAAACATAACTTTAGAATTCAAATTCCTATTCAATAACCATAAGCATGATAAAATACAATACTCAAAATAAGTCATTACTCAAACCTTCAGAATTGACAGATAACCTCAAATACACGAAATAAACTTCATTCACACAACTGTACACCATGAGGCCCTCCACTGTTATGCCATGTGGCTGGATTGCATGAACTGCACATGCTTTGGGTCACATGACCGCACAATGCCCCAGCACCTCTCTAGACTTACTGCTAGGCTCTTATGAAAACTGATTACATGAAAAGACCACTGAAATTACTTCTTGCTTTTTGGTAACTTGTTAGAATATAATTGAAATATAATTTAAATGACAGAAAACTACTTTTGGAAAAGAAAATTATGAAAACAATTTGCAATTAGCATTGAAAACAAAATCTGCATTCACACATCACTGACATAGTGCTCTATTCTCCCCAGTACCCCACTCAATTTGTGTTCTATTGTCTTCAGTAGCTCACTCACATGGTGTTTTATTGTCTCCAGTACCTCCCTCAGATAGTGTTCTCTTGTCTCCAGTACATCACTCACATAGTGTTCTATTGACTCCAGGACCTCACTCACATAGTGTTCAATTGTCTCCTATTGTCATGGTGTTCTACTCACATGGTGTTCTATTGTCTCCAGTACATCACTCACATAGTGTTCTATTGACTCCAGGACCTCACACACATGGTGTTCTATTGTCTCCAGTACATCACTCACATAGTGTTCTATTGTCTCCAGTACATCACCCACATGGAGTTCTATTGACTCCAGGAACTCACACACATGGTGTTCTATTGTCTCCAGTACATCACTCACATAGTGTTCTATTGTCTCCAGTACCTCACTCACAAAGTGTTCTATTGACTCCAGGACATCACACACATGGTGTTCTATTGTCTCCAGTACATCACTCACATAGTGTTCTATTGTCTCCAGTACATCACTCACATGGTGTTCTATTGTCTCCAGTACATCACCCACATGGTGTTCTATTGTCTCCAGTACCTCACTCACATAGTGTTCTTTTGTATCCCATACCTCACACACATGGTGTTCTACTGTCTCTAGGGTGTTCTATTGCCAGTACACTCACTCACAGAGTGTTCTATTGTCTATTGTCTCCATTACCTCACTCACATAGTGTTCTATTTTCTCCAGTACATCACTCACATGTTGTTCTATTGTCTCTAGGGCCTCACCCACATAGATTTCTATTGTCTCCATTACCTCACTCAAGTAGTGTTCTATTTTCTCCTGTACATCACTCACATGGTGTTCTATTGTCTCCTTTACCTCACTCACATAGTGTTGTATTGTCTCCCTTACCTCACCCACATGGTGTTCTATTGTCTCCCTTACCTCATTCACATAGTTTTCTATTGACTCCAGTACATCACTCACATGGTGTTCTATTGTCTCCCTTACCTCACCCACATAGATTTCTATTGTCTCCAGTACCTCACTCACATAGTGTTCTATTGACTCCTGTATCTCACTCACATGGTGTTCTGTTGTCTCCATCACTCACATGGTGTCCAGTACATCACTCACATGGTGTTCTATTGTCTCCAGTACCTCACTCACATAGTGTTCTATTGTCTCCTGTACCTCACTCACATGGTGTTCTGTTGTCTCCCTTACCTCACTCACATGGTGTTCTATTGTCTCCAGTACCTCACTCACATTGTGTTTTATATTCTCCAGTACTTCACTCACATGGTGTTCGGCATTATAGCGATTGTGGTCATGTCTCCCATTCCCCTGATTAGACTCCTTTCCATTTCTGAATTCGTTACCGAAGACCTCAGCCAGTGTGTCTCCCACGGAACCATATGCCAGTGCCCGTAGGTCTCACTTGTGACTTTTTGGTTGTTATGTTACCGTCTATATATAGAGCATATGTACGTTTGTTGGAGCAAGAAAAGGGTCTTCATGCATGATTCAGAACTAAAACTTTGATAAGTTTCATTGAAGTTTAAATGGGCTATTACTGTTGAGAAATGATGAAGGTAGAAACTGCCCAGTATGTGTATGGGATGAATATCGTTCTTGTGCTTCTTATGATGTTGTGACGTTTTAAAAATAACCAAAGACATGTATCGCTTATGTAAATATGTATGTATTTAATACGTCACAAACGATACTGAAGGAATAAAGTGATTCTACCTGTATATTTATCATGCGTACATTGGATATAGCTGTTTAGAAATACTGCCAACAATAACGTAAACTTCCATGGGACTTCACAGGAATTCCAAGTCGGCACCAATGCCCTGTGACGTCTGGCACAGCGACAACGCCAGCATTCTCGTGTTGGTACTCCTCACTATCGCAGCATGGGTTCTCTCCCTTGTCGGCAGTGTTCTGTCTTGCATCCTCAGTCGCTGACGCGAGGTAAGTGTTCCACTACACTAAATCAGAATCACATGCTCCCTGAGCGAGAGCCGTATGTTAACAACTGAAGAGACAGAGACATGTGACAGCTGTGATTGGATGAAATAGTGTGAGATGTTTATGCTTTTTAAAAGCACATCCATCCAGTAATTAAAACTGACCACAATTTTAAGTATTTAGTCCTGTGATGTTTATCACATGACTTATGCTTATTGTGTGTACAGATATTTTTCAGTAGGTGACATTTGGTGCGGAACTGGGGTTGATGTGTTCCGCTTCCTGTGCTGGGAAAATGAGCCGGACAATTTGGCCAGAAATTGTGTTTTATTGTAGTTTGAAGGCCTGACTGTAGCCATGTGTACCTGGAATGACTGTTGATAGCCTGGATGATTTAAACAAAAATAAAAGGGTTCTATAGAAGTCTATGGGAAAACATTTGGTGTTGTGTAACCTTAGCGGCTTCTTAACATGGTCCATGCAACCTGAACATCTACAGCCTGCGCCACTTCCATTCGACGAGGCGCTGTGGTATAACTCAATACCGTCTAAGAGGCGTTAAACAGACCAATCGCTGTGTCATTGTACTCTAAAACACGTCCACAGACACAATGTCGTAGGCCGCGACGTACCGGTCGGTAAGGTTGTAGGGCGTAGTGGGTTGTCTGTCATCACACCCAGTGGATTGTTGGTCATACCTGACACTGAGTTTGTCAGGACCTTACTCATGCTTGGTGCTTTCACTACAGTTATGTAGGTCCAAAAGCTGAACCACTTTAAGGCCGGGGCGCAAACCTCCAAAACTTCCAAATAGTCCCCCCATTTGCTACTCCTCAGCGGTGAAGATGTTATCAGCCCGTGAGTGACAAGGCTGTAACGGCTATGGGTGCCTGGCAAGAGCCTGGCGATGTCTAAGGTTAACCTTGGAATTTACTACTAGAATAAACATCATTCTCTTCCCACAGAGGTTACTCCTGTCATATCTTCCTACGTAACCTCTGTTCTAATACGGCCCTTTCATGGTGTGAGCGTTCAAGACTCGTGATTGGAGGCAATCAGATTTAGTTGTGCAATCAGCGACGTTGTTTCAAAAGTGATCATTCGCAAGGCCTCGGTAATTTCCGTATGCTTCCAGGAAACTAAACCTATTCCCCTGCGCGATGCGCAAACGTTTCTTCTAGACAGAACTCAGTCATGTTATGGCGGGTCAGTGGCGTCTCCATCGCCCCCGTTGACAACGGACAAACTAGCCATTAAACGTCTTGTGTGTAACATCAACACAAGTCCCCGGCAGATGGGGGGATATTTGGGGCCCCACATTTGCTTGTGTTAGTCAAGTTGAATCTAAGTCGATGTAACACGTGTTCTGATTGGATAGAAAGAAGGGAGATAATTCGTGTTGCAATCTTTTGCCGCTAGGGGATTTTACGAGAACCGGGAAATATGGCCGTATTAGAACAGAGGTTACGTAGGAAGATATGACAGGAGTAACCTCTGTGGGAAGAGAATGGAATAAACATATGCCTTATGGTAAATATCCAGCAACCCTTTCACTTCATATTTTGATGACTAAAGAGACTAATTTGATTAGCATATATGAAACATCAAATTTTACTGATATTCTGAATTTACAATCTTCAGCAAAGAGATGTCAGCATCAGATAAGTTTACAACCCTAGCCCTGCACAGCATGGTGTCAGGGGAGTGGGGGAGGGGGGCATTTTCCCACCCTGCCTGAAATATGAAACCCTGAATGATACATTTCCCTACTCCAAGGCTTGTTTCTATGGAAACGCACCTCCTCTGGCCACCTGACTGACACAGTGGGAAATTCAAATCTGTATTTAAAAATGAGAAATATATTTTCAAAATGTATGTTTTGTAGACTCTCTGCATCCATACTTTTGCTGTGAGTCTTCATAACATACTTCTTCATACTATGACTTAATATCAGCCTGAACTGGTAAGACAATTTTGTGATATTTCATTGAATGTACTTGAATACTGCAGCGCTTTGCATCAAAAGACAGCTTTGACGAGGCCACACCCCATCTGTGTATAGGTTTGAACCCCGGCCTTTAAGGCTTGTCTCGCTCACAGATCTGACATGTCGTGATTTACCTGTTAAAACTGACTCAACACTTCCTTCACAGCCTGTGAACATCGTCATCCTGAGATCCCCCATCATCCCCGCATCATCTAGTGCACCTGGAGAAGGAGCATGTGGGTCTTGAAGTACAACTGCTGTTTCTCGTCAGATGCTTAAATATTCTCTTGGGTGGGGAAGACGTGTTATTGTAGTCTTCCCTATCCATTTCTCTTCAGATTACCTCGAAGTTTTATTGCTGGGTAGAGTAATTATGAAAATCAAGGGCAGGTACTTTACGATTATCTTTATAGTTGCATTCAACCATTTCTGCGATGTTGTTAGTAAATACAATTCCTAATAGTGTAAACGAGTCACTCTTCCAGTCTAAATTCCAGTTTCAACAAAATTTTCTTCTAGAGTTTTATTCTGAGCCTATCCATAATACCTGTGTTTTGTTTACATTTATTTTTAAGCCTGAAAATGAGGCATATGTACTAAGAATTTCTAGTGTCGCCTGTAAACATTTTTCAGTGCCATCTAGTATCAACGAAGTATCATCAGCGTATTGGGAAACTAGTTATTCTGTATCTCCAATTTGTATTCCTTTTATTTCATTATTATTTCTAATCATTGTTGCCAAAATTTCTGCGCACAGTATAAAAATATAAGGGAGATGGGATCTCCTTGTCTGCATCCTCTTGAGATATTGAAATAATTTGAAAGGAAACCATTTACAGCAACACATGATTGAATGTTATTAAAGAAGGTATTTATCCATCTTGTAATCGATGGTCCAAAGTTAAAGAATAGAAGAACTTTTTGACTGAAATGCCAGTCAACAGAATCGAATGCCTTTTCAAAGTCAATAAGAAGTAGAATTCCTGGTATTTATCATATATAATATTCAGTATATATATTCATGATAGTCAATATATATCAGGCAAGTACACTCATCAATATATCTTTTTGACATAAACCCTTTTGATCCTCATTTATTATAGAGGGTAGGACTGTTTTTATTCTGTTTGCAATGGTTGATGATCCGATTTTATACGCTACATTCACCAATGAAATGGGTGTCCAATTCTGAAGCAAATGTTTGGATTTACCTTTTTTTGGAAAACAGGTTATAATGCCTTGCTTTTGATTCAAAGACAATTCTCCTTTCTCGTAAGCTAAATTTAATGATCTTATGAGAAACTCGTGAATATTGGACCTAAATTTTTTGAAGAATTCAACAGTGAAACCCGATGAGCCAGGACTTCTTTCATTTTTCATTTTTTAAGACTGTTTAATACTTCTTCATATCTTAATTGTCCTTCTAGATTTTCTTGTTGATAGCTTTTTTGATAGCTTTGGTAGGTCTATGTTTTTAAGCATTTCTGTTAGGTTCACTTTTTCGCATGGTTTTTTCGTGTATAGGTTATGGTAAAACGATTTAGAAAAAAGATCTTCTTTTTTGGTTAGGGTTTCCTTTTGATTGTTTTCAAGTTTAATATATTGCTTTGTTTAAAAAGTTTCGATTTTCTAGAGACAGAAAATATTTGTAATTGTGTTTTGTTCAGTTGGATATTTGATTTACGGTTCCCACTGTTTGAAGAGACTTTGGTTGCTTGTAAGTCAGCGATGTTGTTTTATTAAATTCGATTTTTTTCTTCATCCGTGTCAAACTCTGGTTGTCTGTTCCGTCCGAACGTCTCTCTGTAGAGCCCGGTGAATCACTGTGACGCCCTCCTCGCTATGTCACTCACACGAGAGTCCGTTACAGTATCAAGATACAGGATTGATACTTTATGTGTACAGGCTAATGGAGGCTGAATCACAGGTTTACTTGTGGTGTAGGTAGGTCAGGCATGGAGTGAGTTGAGGGGACCCCGATGATAATCACAGAGCAGTAATTTATGAGGATCCCGATGATAATCACAGAGCAGTAATTGATGGGGATCCCGATGATAATCACAGAGCAGTAACTTGATGGGGACTCCGATGATAATCACAGAGCAGTAACTTGATGGGGATCCGATGATAATCACAGAGCAGTAACTTGATGGGGACTCCGATGATAATCACAGAGCAGTAACTTGATGGGGACTCCGATGATAATCACAGAGCAGTAACTTGATGGGGATCCTGATGATAATCACAGAGCAGTAACTTGATGGGGACTCCGATGATAATCACAGAGCAGTAACTTGATGGGGACTCCGATGATAATCACAGAGCAGTAACTTGATGGGGATCCTGATGATAATCACAGAGCAGTAACTTGATGGGGACTCCGATGATAATCACAGAGCAGTAACTTGATGGGGACTCCGATGATAATCACAGAGCAGTAACTTGATGGGGATCCTGATGATAATCACAGAGCAGTAACTTGATGGGGACTCCGATGATAATCACAGAGCAGTAACTTGATGGGGACTCCGATGATAATCACAGAGCAGTAACTTGATGGGGATCCTGATGATAATCACAGAGCAGTAACTTGATGGGGACTCCGATGATAATCACAGAGCAGTAACTTGATGGGGACTCCTGATGATAATCACAGAGCAGTAACTTGATGGGGACCCCGATGATAATCACAGAGCAGTAACTTGATGGGGACTCCGATGATAATCACAGAGCAGTAACTTGATGGGGACTCTGATGATAATCACAGAGCAGTAACTTGATGGGGACCCCGATGATAATCACAGAGCAGTAACTTGATGGGGACCCCGATGATAATCACAGAGCAGTAACTTGATGGGGACCCCGATGATAATCACAGAGCAGTAACTTGATGGGGACCCTGATGATAATCACAGAGCAGTAACTTGATGGGGACTCCGATCGGTGGCAGATCCAGGGGTGTGTGTGTGTGAGGGTTCGACCCCCCCCTTTTTTGTGTGTGTCGAAAATGACTTAAGACCACATTGCAAAAATACAAATTTGCGTTGGCGGAGCCAAGGGGGGTTCAAAATTCCTGGATCCGCCAATGCCGATGATAATCACAGAGCAGTAACTTGATGGGAATCTGAACTCGAGCAGCAAATACCAAGAAAAAAGGTTGTAAAGAGATAAAAGGAAGTTTCACTAACAACCCATATCGTTATTCTAACGCCATAAAATACGACTTTCCATCCGATAACCGTTTACACCAAGTATAAAACCTGTAATAAACATGAAAAGTAAACACATGAACATTACACCCTGATCAAAGTCGTTAGTACACACAATCTAGGTAATGCCATAGTGTGGTTCTGACTTTCAAACGTTTGTCGGCAATCATTGTTAAATACATATCCGCGTGTGTCATGCCTATAGATTCGTGTGTAAGCAGGCTTGGTAGTGTAAAGATGGCTGATAGAATTGCACACCTGGGCCCGCCTGCACAATACGATCTTAGCGCTACGACAAGCTTAAGGCTGTGTTAGATATGGGAGTTACGATCTCTTTGAGGGACCAGATCATAATCCTGATTGTCAGCATATAAATTAAAATGTCTACATTTTCTGCTTACTGACTTATTTATTCATCGATTCTTTTGCTTTCAATCACGATGTTAGGGAGTGAGTGAGTGAGTGAATTTAGTTTTACGTTTACGCCGCTTTTAGCAATATTCCAGCAATATCACGGCAGGGGACACCACAAATGGGCTTCACACATTGTATCGATGTGGGGAATCGAACCCGGGTCTTCGGTGTGACGAGCGAAGACTTTAACCACTAGGCTACCCACCGCCCGGTGAACTACTTCGTAGTCAGTTGGAGAAAAGGCTGTTAAAGGATGAGATCGTGGTGGATGTGAAAGATGCAACACTAAGGACAAAGAGTGTGCGGACACATGTCGTGCTGGTCAGCTTGTCAAACCAAGGCAATGAACACCACATAACCTGAAGACATTCACTTCGTCAGAAAGCTACGCCAGCATCGAGAAAAAGTCAAGGTCAAATAAGAAGAATGTGAAATGTTGTGATTATTGTGGACAGAACTGTAGGCCATACACGTGGCCAGCATCTGGAAACATCTGCGGCAATTGCAACAGAAGAAACCACTATACATCAATGTGTAAGGCAAAGAAGCAACTATTACATGCAATGGTAGAAGAGGATTGTCCGGAAGAAAAATCATGCAACGATGGCTATGATGAACACAGTTATGATTGTGATGATGAGTATGTCCTAACAGTTGGCACAGGGTGTATCAAAAGAAGTTACATGCTAATATGACCAGGGTGGGGTGGGGTGGGATATTATGAACTTTCAACTTGATTGTGGAGCCACACCCAATGTCCACCAGTCAGAACATACAAGTTTCTGGAGATAGTCATCTTCAAAACCTGCAGTATACTACAGCGTCATTAGTCATGTACAACAAGGCTGAACTCAAACCACGGTGACCACAAATATTGCAGGTAGACAAAGTATACAAAGTACAATCCGTTGTAATAGATGAAGACTATGAGCCAATCCCGGGTTTAAGTAAGAGCTGTTCAGTTTATGAACTTGATTACTGTGAACAATCACAACATTGCTAAAATTGACCTGCAGGACGACACGGACGTGCTAGCAGAATATGAAGATGTCTTTCAGGGAGAGGGACACCTGGTGGAACCACTTCACCTATACGTCGACAAGGATGTTACCCCAGTGAAGTGACATGTCAACGGTTCCCAACTGCGCAGATCGATGCTAATGCTGTTGATCACTTCATTGTCTGGTCTAATTATTTACAGACTGCCGCCATATAGCTGGAATATTGCTGAGTGCGGCGTAAAACTAAACTCGCTCTCTCACTCACTCACTTACGATGACAGAGAAAGGCTAAGCAGAAATAGAAAAAGAGATGCTGGCGATAGCATTCGGACTTCGAGATATATGTCTATGGAAGACATATCACAGTTGAGATTGACCACCTGGCATTGACAACAGTACACAAGAAAAGTCTGATGTCAGCACCAAAGCGACTCCAAAGAATGCTGTTGCGAATCCAGAAATATGAGCATGATCTGGTGTACAAGAAAGGGAATGAGAAGAGCGTATGTCTCAAACATGGACAAGGAAAGTGAAAGGGAAGAAATATTTCAAACGGAAGTAGAACGAGATGTTCAGAGCATCAACATGGCAGATCATGTTGCAGTGTCTGATAGCTGTCTGTGGGAACTACAGTTGGCATCTCAGGGAGATGATGACATGTGTGAGTTGATGGAATTAATCCAGAAGGGATGGTCAGATGTTCAAAAACCATTGCAACCGAACTTGAAAACATATCACACTTTCCGTGAGGAACTGTCCCTGTAGAATGGGCTTATTTACAAGACAGAAAGGTTGGTAATACCCACCTCAGCCAGATACATGATCATGGAGAGGTTACAAGACAGAAAGGTTGGTAATACATTGTTGCATGCGAAATGTTTTAATGCCACCTCAGCCAGATACATGATCATCCGGAGAGGTTACACACAAGTCACACAGAAATACAGGGATGCTTAAGACAGAAACAGTCTGGACAAACAACCAAAAAGGACCTATGATCAGTCACTGTAGAGCTTCCCAGCAGCTGCCATGATTACTTTTTATTGTTGCAGTGCTGAAATGTTTTAATGCAAGTAAGGTGAGGAATGGATTTTAACCCCATTAAATTCAGATAGCTGACTTCTGTATAGGAGCCTGACAATAGAATGTATATAATTAGGTATTCTTCTGTGGACCCAGACTTGAAAAAGGACATCTGTGGAAGTAATCAAAAAAGATCAAAGCTCATTGCGCAAGGCATGAACTGCCAGACAAAATTATCACAGACAATGGTCCACCATTTAATTCACAACACTTCTATGACTTCACAGAACACTATGACATGGAACATGTGACAAAGTCCCCCAAATATGCTCAGTCTCCTGGTAAGGCAGGGAGTACTGTGAAAATAGCAAAAACCTTGCTCTTGAAGTCGAAGGAAGCCAAAGGGGACCCGTATTTGGCACTGCTGGAATTGAGAAACATTCCATCAGAGACTATAAAATCCTCACCTGTTCAAAGACTGTTCGGCAGGCGGACAAGGACCCTGATTCCGGTATCAAGAAAACTCCTGAAGTCAGAAATTCCAAACAACGTTAGAGAGAGGTGGGCTGGAAAGAAATCAATGCAGATGTCCTACTACGACTGGTAATCAAGAGAACTCCCTTCCCTAAAAAAGGTAGGGGTAGTACGATTCCAGCCACCAGGCCAGTGGAGGTGGATAAAAACTAAGGTTGAAGATCAGGTTGATATGCGATCATACCAGATTCGCACAGAAGATGACAGACAATTTTGACGCAATCGTAGATACCTTCGAGCATGCCCGGGACAATTCGACGACACTACTTCCTTGAGATGTTCCCAACCCCAGTACACACCTAGACAACATTAAGCTGACGTGTCGTCGACACATCCACAAAGGAAAGAGATCAGTCCAAGAAAACTACACATCAATGAAACTGCACCTCCTGAAACACCTAAGAAAACACAGATATCCATACCAGTGGTGGGAAAGTCTCCCGGAACTCGATTAGTGGATAATGCCACACCCCAAAGAGACAATAACCAGACACAACCAATTCCAGCGACGCCTGAAAGGCAGACCTCAAGAGGGCGATTGGTGAAGAGACCAGCATGTCGGAAAGACTTTGTTCCGGGAATCTAAATTACTCTTTGATCAAAAGGACAGTTACGGTTACTAGGTACAGTTATAGCAGTTGTATATACTCCAAACAGTAGTCCTAAGGATAGGACTCGTATGTCTTGCAATTACTTGCAAAAGTGACTTCAGTACTATTCCTATGTATAGGATACTGGGGGCGCGGTGGGCAAACTGGCTAAAGCGCCAGGCTAGTGATCCAGCGAGCTTGAGGTGACGGGATCGAGCCCACCTGTGTAAATACCTTGGAGTCAACTTCGTGTGCAGACTCTTTCAGTGTTGTCACAACCCCTAGTGTACAGTACACAACCCTGTGCACTTAAAAGAACCCACGAATCCGTTGGTATATGACCAGATGGTGGCCACATGAATACGTGCAAACACCCAGTTGCGGGTACAGCAACGTGCAGTAAACTTGGACAAAGTACTGTGACTATGTGCCCCAGTCCACCCAGCTGTGAATGGGTACCTCGTAAGGATGGGAATGCCACAATAACTCGGTGCGCCTAGTTGGTTGCAAGAGTTGTATGCTCCCCAGGGAGTTGAGATTGACAATACGATGTGCCGTTGAGATTGACATCCAGTGAACGAGGGAAAAACAAAGCGCCTTTGAGCAGCTGAGCTGAGCTGGATATCGGCGCTATACAAATGTTAGTATGTATGTATGTATGTATGTATGTTTGTATAAATTACAGATTTTCGTTTGGTAAAGAAAGGAAGATGTTACGATGGGCTACAATGAATGGTCCCGATAGGCTACAGTGTATGATCCCGTGTATCTCAGCACGATTTGGGAATCTTGTACTGGCGGCCTTCACGAATAAACGTTTATCTCCGACGCTTGTCTTTCCTTGAAGATGCCAGAATTCTGACAGAATGCATTATGAAAGTCTCCACGACTTTAAGATTCTGAATATGCACGTTCATGTACATGCAGGGCGTACAATCTGGATGTTTGTTTGCTTGCTTGCAGCATGATACTATGGAATCCTAGAAGGGACATTGTCGCGTTGTCATCCTCACAAAAAAAAAGCCAAAAAAAAAAGCAAAAAGTGGCAAAATACACTAAAGTGCAACGACGCGACAATGTCCCTTCTGGGATTATATATGATACTCTCCCAGGTGAGTTTGTTAATGTGAGCAGCGCGCGGTGACTGTTTACCAATATTTAACCGTCCAATCAGTGTCGCGGCTAGCTGACACACACACGCACCTTGATCCGTATGTGGCATAACGAAGTCATGGGTATCAAGATGAATTCAACCGCCATGTCACACCTGAAAAGGCTTTCAAATCGCTGGAAACAAGCGTTGTCATCCTATGCGTTCCTTGATGTTAGGATTGTATGAACGCTTCTCACAATGTCACAGTCTACACTGTTGTGGCCGCCCAAGTGGGTAGCTGTTAACTTTATTCATGCTAACAAATGATACGTGTTGACCTGATGTTTGTGTAAAACATTATACGTTTGTTTGCTGGGATATTTTCAGTAGATAACTGAAGTATTCAAGTCATGCATACGTTATGTTGGAGGAGTGCGTGGTTTGGTGTTGAAAATACCTCACAGTTTGGACACGGCGTTCGGGAGGAGAAATTCCATCCTTGCGCTACATCCAGAATTACGATAATAATCGGAATGAATCTGGGATTGGGACCCATAACCACTGGGCCACCGGTGTACTAAAGGGGTTATCAACATAGGAAGGACCTGTATCAACAGATGTTAGTCTTGTGAAGGTCTGTTTCTATTAAGCTCAAGGTGTTCCTTTACAACTGCTGTCTGAATAAGGCCCAATGCGCTAAACAAACCCAAAATCACAATCAGAACCAACTCGAGGATTCGAACTCGTGATGTCACCCCTAATCAATGAAACTTTATCGAAAATCTATTCGTCTTAGACCCCATGGTCACACATATTGCCCATGAAACGATGGAAGAAAACGAAAGATATTATAATATTATCAGTTATCTTCCTTGCCAAACATAGATATGAATTGTTTGATCGGCATTCTACAAGTTGGTGCGTCAATAATGAAGCATACAACACGGTGGATAAAGCTTACCTTGATAACGTTGTAAATACCTGCACCGAAACATCTCTCTATCCAACTTCTTGTCCATAAAGTTGTGCGCCTCATTACAAATATAGATATGTTAATGTTCTATGTTCAATGAATTGTGTGGTTCAGCCACGTGTAGTTACATACTGCCTTACTAAAGATGAACAAACAAACAACAACACAATTCTGGGCAATGTCATCGCATATTTCCATACACACATGTATTTGTTGCTGTTGGTTGTAATATTCTAGCGGGAAAAGAAACAGATCAATAAAAATATATGTATTCTAAAATTAAACATTCACTATTTCCACGTGATTCAAAACGTTATATGCTCGACAGGTCACGATTCTCAACTTGCACGTGGGCGTTAATGCACGCCATATAGTTCTGACATCAGCGTATTTGTGGCACTCACGTGGATTTTGAATGTGAGCAGTACACAATGATTGTTTAAATGTCAATTAATCTTATGAACACTTTCGCTGTCAAAATGTTGACCATTGATGACAATCAGCGAGTACACCGCCTGATGGCGCAAAAATGAATCGGTCAGACATGTAATGCTGAAACACAGAATGAGCAAATCGTTATTTTCAACATCATGACGGGGCGGTGGGGTAGCCTAGTGGTTAATGCGTTCGTTCGTCTGGCCGATGACCCGGGTTCGATTCACCACATGGGTAAAATGTGTGAAGCACATTTCTGGTGTCCCCCGCCGTGATATTGCTGGAATATTGTTAAAAGCAGCGTAAAACTAAACTCACTCACTTACTCAGTAACGTAATACATATTCCACTTTATATGAACCCAGATTTTCCTTACAAAGATTTAATATGTCTCTCCTTGCTGACTCATATGAAGCAAACATGATGAATATATACCCAGTCCGGAAATTGATAGAAGTTTCAGCTTTCTACGTCCTTGTCAATACAGGGCCGTGGAGGTCACACCCGATACAAAATCACGAGAATGTGGTGCGAACATTTTCGAAAATAGTTCCGGGAGTTTCAAGGTCTCAATAAGGAATGATAAAATTGTAATCGATATTAAAGAATCCATATTCCATAGAGTAAAAACATTTCCGGAGGATATTCTGCAAAATACCAGTTGCCAAGGACGCTTTTCGGAACATTGATATCACCAATGATATACATGTCCACTCAAAAGCAGCTATCTACTTTAAAAGGTATTCTGAGTTTTGAGAGTCCGAACTTGCAGGCGACTCAAAATGCCAGTCAGTACCATGGAAACACGACGTCTGGTTAGTGTTGAACGAGTATTTCATATCGTGTAACAATACTTACGGCAGAAATGACGTCATCCTCATTAAGGTAATACTCCTTAGTTTGGGAAGAGGTCGAAAGTCGTTCGAAGTTTGTTTTTGTTAGCTACGGAAATTAGCGAGAGCTGACGATTGGCTTATGAGGAAATATATACATGGTTACGGAAAGGAGCGAACAGTAACGAAGTGCTATAACCTTTCATAAGCAGATCATTCCGGATTCAACTTCCCTGTCAGATCAGTTCGCCAAACTGTCCGGAGCGCCGCTCACACATCACAGTATTCTAACATGGCGACCAGACACGGACAAAACGTTGCCAACGGAGTAATATCTGTTACTGTCTTGGTTCTTGGTGAGTATGAACATCCAGTAAAACATATACATAGGCATTCTTTATTGGAAAAAAACTTCCTCGTCAGCACATGCTAGTGGTCTCCCAACCCAGAGTCCCCACGAAGCCGGACAGTGGTCTCCCAACCCAGAGTCCCCACGAAGCCGGACAGTGGTCTCCCAACCCAGAGTCCCCACGAAGCCGGACAGTGGCCAGAGTCCCCACGAACAGTGGTTGGGACCCAGAGTACGAAAAGAATTGTTAATGAAGTCTTCAAGTATACTTTAACGTACTGTATTTACTTGTTTTAAGGTAGAAGTGCACTTATGCCACAGGTTTCAATGATTTAAAACGTATGGTATGAAGAGAACAGTTATCAATGAATAGTTTATAACTCTCCACACTGCTCTGTGTTGTAAAGTGACCCTGCCTCTCTGTGATATCGTCAATCGTCTCTGCCAGCATAGGTTATTGTGACTCGAAGTAAGTAATCCATTTTAACAAAGTAGCGAGAACATTAACTTCCTTGTTGAATAGTTAATTTCCGTGTTAAAACAGGATGTTGATCGTTCGTTTTGGTTTTCATCCATAATATATTCATCATAAAACAACAACAACAACTACAATAATAATGAAATAATCATAGTAATAAGAGTTCTTGGTCGGTTTGACAAAGCAGCGCTTTCTGGAAGACGCCCCATTTGCTGTCTGTCCTGCTGTAGGTTGGGGGAGGGGTGGGTGAAGGGTCCCTGAACTGATGATGAGTGAGTGAGTGAGTGAGTTTGGTTTTACACCGCTTGTAGCAATATTCCAGCAATATCACGGCGGGGGTCACCAGAAATGGGCTTCACACATTGTACCCATGTGGGGAATCGAACCCAGGTCTTGGGCGTGACGAGCGAACGCTTTTACCACTAGGCTACCCCACCGCCCGTGAGCTGATGATGAGCCTTACAAGCCTGGGCCAGGACAATCCAACTCCTCACTGCTGCATAATATTTCTTAGTCTGAAAACATAATGAAATTCTACTTTCATCAGAAATTTCTTATGATATTGGATATGTTCTTGTCGCTATTTTTATGGTTTGAATATTATCGTATTACATAATCTTCCATTATCGACAAATTGATTACTGTTCAAAAAAGGCCAAACGTGCCATATGTTCCCTGGATTTGTCTGTTGCTTATTGCCATGTTCTACATTTATCCAACGTTAACCCTGTCTGTAAAGAATCGATTCTGGATCAGACCATCACGTGATTGACATGATGAAGAGCGATCAACCCATCAACCATCGATCCTGACCACATAGTCCTCGCTGTAGCCGTCATACAGATAATATGTTTTGACCAGAATTATGATAGGAATAGAAAAAAAGGTGAAAACACACGTGTAATACTCTCTCTATCTTTACAAAGTAGAATTCCCCAGATAATCGGTATCTAAGATCTCGTTTCATTCAGTAAAGAAGCTTCAGTGACCGCGATAATGACCAGTGCTGTGAAACACCTATGCTCGTACATTAGCGTGCTATTGCAATCCAGGTAGACTGCCTGACTGACTGAGTTTAGTTTTACGCCGCTTTTAGCAATATTCCAGCAACATCACGACGGGGGACACCACAAATGGGCTTCACACATTGTGCCCATGTGGGGATTCGAACCCGGGTCTTCGGCGTGACGAGCCAACGCTTTAACCATTAGGCTACCCCACCGCCCCCAATTCAGGTAGAGAAACTATTAGATAGTAGATGACTGAACGAGAGGAAGTCGACGATTGTACATGTAGATATTAAATGGTGTATCTTGTGCACTTTTACATATTTATCAGATGAGCCGTTAAAAACATTGCCAATGTCCGTCTAGATTAAGATAACTTGTGTTATTTTCTGAAATTCATGAATTGAAAAGAATGGGAAGTAGAAGAAATGACTGCTAGCTCATTGCGTTTGTCCATGATTAAGGTGGCAAATATTTATTCATATCTGGGGCTCCTTTCACGAAGCAACCTTTACCAAGGTTAACGTTAACTCCCATTCTTTAACATTGCACTAAGGTCACCTTAGTGACTTACGATCACCTTAGTGCTGTGTGAAAGGAGACCCTGTTCTAGAAACCTATTTGAAGGGCAAGTTATGCAAGACCAGTTTAATGAAGACATTGTATAATCAATGAGTTAATCATCGCTGTGGTGGGTATGGATTAATGAAATGTTTAACTTATTATGGTACATTGTCACATCAACGGACCAGGTGCCTGACCAGATCTATGACCTGGGTGATTTTATCCGTGTATCCCAATGGTCAGTTGTTGGCCTTGCGAAGGCTCATGTATATGTTGGATAATGGATGATACATGATGCAACCTCATACCCATATCAGGTAATAGGAATGTCGTTTTAACTTCAAATTGGCCATTAAACAACACTCACTGACGCATATATCCTTCGTACACTAACGAATGAAAGGGTGAGTTTAGATTAGTTTTACGCCGCTTTTAGCAATATTCAGCAATATCTCGGCTGGAGGACACCAGAAATGTGCTTCACACAATGGACCCATGTACACTAACACGTGAGCTGACTTTGAGCTATAAATACTACTAGTATACATGTGACAGGACACTTTCATGACATCATGACCAACAATTGCGGAAGTATATTACATACATTTAAGTGTCATGTTGTAAGGGGATACGGAAATCATATCTGTGACCGAGATGGATGTCTGTTTGATGATATGACGAAACATCCCGAGTGCTCTTGTTTTAATTGTTTTAATTTCTGGATAAATGACGGCTGCTTGTAAATAATTGCATCAGAAACCAGAGACAAACTCTGGTCTGGCCTAGAGACGTCCATGAGATGTGATTAACTGTATCTTGGGTATACGTTTAGATACAAGACGTGTGTAAAATCTAACTTATTCCGGAAGAATTCTTTGACTGAAGCACCTGAAGCCATACGAGCAATCTGATGTCTTTTTCGTGCATAACGAGTCTTCTTACAGATAACCCCCACATGGGTACAGATATGTGAAGCCCATTTCTGGTGTCCCCCGTCGTGATATTGCTGGAATATTGCTAAAAGCGGCGTAAAACTAAACTCGCTCACTCACTCGTACAGATAAGGGAAAGGGACATCTCAAGAATTGTGATGTTCTGCTACATGCAAATGAAAACAATTGCATCTTAAGAGATTGGAAGAATAAACATAACTTTTGTTCAGTATGCCTGATTGACAACGAGCCTGTTTGTCATTGGTCTGTTCATTCTGACAGTTGTCTATTTAGAACAGTGAGAGAAATTCGGCTATTTAAATAAAACTGTCTAGATTTCTAGGATATTTGATGTCTGTATTTCCGGTAGTATTGTCGGTGATATCCATTATCAAGCATCATTTGTTGTACCCATGTATTGTCCCCAGGTGTTATCGTCAGCATTGTGTTGAGTGCATTTCTTCGAAAGTTCACGAGAAACGACTTCAGCAACACCGCTTACACCATCAACCATCATCGCAGGGTATTTGGGTTTGCGACATCGTCGATATGGACCCTTGGCCTGTTTGTAAGTGATTAATAATTTCATTTCGTTTGCTGACATGTAGTTATAAAACTGGGTTCTGGGCCCACGTGTTTGTTGTATTAGGCTTAAGACTGGAATGTTGTATTAGGGGATTTCAGGTTCAGACAAACACTCTAGGTGCCCTAAATCAGTATCTGTGTCGACGTCATACAGTTCTGGGTTGCCATCCACAAAGCGTTCGTGGCCCCACGACATTCCTAAGCCTACGATAAAATATACAGTTACGATATGTCGTAACGCTACGAACGTTTTGTGCATCTGTACCCTGGATAAACTGAAATTAGCAGAACGTATATCTATTCGAATTCCAGTTAACTGCCAGTGCTCACAGAAGGTTGTCACGTCACCATATACACACCATTCAAGTCAAGTCAAGTTTATTCCGTATTTTAGGCCATATGGCCCATAGTACAATTGTATTGTAAGGTATACAGTCGTTGTCCACATGACCAAAATTATATTAAGAAGATCTTAAGCTAAACATTTTTAGCAAATATATCGATGTTACACGTTACACGTAGTTTATTTACATCAGGTGTGTTGAATATATAGATGTTAAACGTAGTATATTTACATCAGGTGTGTTGAATATATAGATGTTACACGTAGTTTATTTACATCAGGTGTGTTGAATATATAGATGTTAAACGTAGTATATTTACATCAGGTGTGTTGAATATATAGATGTTAAACGTAGTATATTTACATCAGGTGTGTTGAATATATAGATGTTAAACGTAGTATATTTACATCAGGTGTGTTGAATATATAGATGTTACAGGTAGTATATTTACATCAGGTGTGTTGAATATATAGATGTTAAACGTAGTATATTTACATCAGGTGTGTTGTTGAATATATAGATGTTAAACGTAGTATATTTACATCAGGTGTGTTGAATATATAGATGTTACACGTAGTATATTTACATCAGGTGTGTTGAATATATAGATGTTAAACGTAGTATATTTACATCAGGTGTGTTGAATATATAGATGTTACACGTAGTATATTTACATCAGGTGTGCGGAATATATAGATGTTACACGTAGTATATTTACATCAGGTGTGTTGAATATTTGTTGTTATGTTAATGTAGTTTCACAATATTTTTTGATGGACAAGAACTATTCGTTACGGACAAGAAAATATATATTACAAATATAGAAAACATGGTATTCATTTTCCACAACATTCATATCCCAGTGTAAACAAATAGATTCTATATCAGAATTATCATTGACTTTGCTTTTACGTTGTTGATGAACTCTAAAATCATGGAGAGATATACGAAATTTACACATCGATCTTACTAAGTTTCGATTATCAAGTTATGGACATGTGTTTCGCATTGGAATAAGTTCTTTATGCTAGAATATTGTGACAAATATGATGATGATGGTGAATATTTTTATATACACACCATTACGGAACAGAGGTCACACCGAGTGGCCAGTAACAAGGGTCATGTCCCATTAGTCATACGCCCACTAGTCATACAGCAAATGAGGGATTAGTTAAAACAACAACAGCCATATACCCTTTGCGCAAAATGGACTAGCCCGCTAATTAGAGAGCTTGAGGTTAGTTTAATCTCTAACACTGAGAATGTCACAGTCTTTGATAATGAAAACATATAAACGAATGCTATTAAAGTAAATGACATTGAAGTTATATGAACATAATACACCACAACCGTTGATAATCAAAACATTCAATCAATGTTAAACTTTACTGAGTTTGAGTTTACTCAATCTCGTAAACAAGCATAAACTAGTGCATAAAAGTTCAATGTTATAGACTCGAGCATATCACTCCCCGATTGCAGACCAGAATAACTCAGTTCAATTTCTGGATGTTGTTGGCTACCTCTACCCAACTGACCATTAATTGCGAAACTGTCAATTTAAGTTATTGAAGTTATTTAAATATAAAATAATGTGTTAATGATGCTGTTTAAATGTACAGGTTATGTCAGTCTACTATGCTTAAGATCAGATTATGTATGTATACCATGATGAAGACAGATTATTAAAGTTCACTGATGTGACGCTGTATTTTTCTTTCTTGGATCATTCCACTATATATTTCCAAAGGTATTACAAAGGTAGTTGTTTGTGCAGTCAACCATACCATTTGTTGTTTTAACCCATATGACTAGTGGGACGTATGCCTAATGGGATGACACCGTAACTAGTAACAGTCAAATAGCCATTCACAATAACTAAATCATTACGTCCCACATCATAACACTGTCGCCATACCGAACAAATTGTCTTGACATACCGCTCGCCACAACGTCGAGTACAGCGTTCTCTGACATCTGCGAATCGGAGGCAAAACCTTGTGTTAGAAACCTTCGTCTGTGAACACAGTGTGTACGTCATTGGTGCAGTCTGTTCCTGGTCCTCTGTTGAAAACACTTCTGAATCAATTTCGTAGTGAAATTGATTTTTGGGCTTGTCACACCCAGTTCTTATTTCAACTCCACCCGTCTGATGCTTCTTGTACAAACTTGGGACATGGACGTTGATATTTAAATATATTCAACAGTAATTCGACATTCATGACCACGAACCGATGACGTTTCACCGTAGGATGACGTTGATGTTCAAATAACGTTTCGACGTTCAAGAATGGTTGGCGTTTCCAAGAAGATTGCCCTTAAGGTAGATTGACGTTTCAAGGAAGGCTGACGTTTCACGGAAGATTGACGATTCAAGGAAGTTTGACGTTTCAAGGAAAGAGGGCGTTTCACGGCAGACTGACGTTTCAAAGAAAGTTGACGTTTCAAGGAAAGAGGGCGTTTCACGGCAGACTGACGTTTCAAAGAAAGTTGACGTTTCAAGGAAAGTTGACGTTTCACGGACGTTTGAAGTTTCCTAGATTAAAATTTTGACGTTTTACGGTAGATTGACGTTTCCATGAAGGTTGACGTTTCACGTAAGTCTGAAGGTTGATGAAGTGTTCCTATAACGTGGATGACGTCTCACTTCACGGTTTTCTGCTGTTTCAGTACGTGCTCCCTGGCCTGATTGGTTTCATCTCCGCCTTCGTCAAACAAAAAGGAGTGGTAAGTTGACGACTCGAGTCTTCCCTAACATTGCTTTCTTCTATGGCGTTATATTTTGCAATATTGGGCGATACAGCTACCTGACCATAATGTCACACTCTTCTATGGCGTTATATTTTGTCATATATCCTTTATATGTGTCTACAAAAAGGTCACTGATGAATTAAGATCTTAACTTCAAATTGCGGAAAAGTGAAATCTTCTGTTGTTGACATTACACGATGTCATAATGGTATATCGACGGAAGCCAGAATCAACGATCGCTGTGACAAGTCAATAAAACATACACGGATCAATGACCCCTGAACAGTGAACACAATTGACGGTTCTTTATCTGTTCACACTGCTCAGTATATGCTCTAGTGCTCTATATCTTCCATTACATCCATCACATCACTGACATGTTGTTCTATTGTCTCCAGTACATCACTGACATGTTGTTCTGTTGTCTCCAGTACATCACTCACATAGTGTTCTTTTGTCTCCAGTACATCACTCACATAGTGTTCTATTGTCTCCAGTACATCACTCACATAGTGTTCTATTGTCTCCAGTACATCACTGACATGGTGTTCTATTGTCTCCAGTACATCACTCACATGGTGTTCTATTGTCTCCAGTACATCACTCACATGGTGTTCTATTGTCTCCAGTACATCACTCACATGGTGTTCAGCATTATCTCCCTTGTCGTCATGGGGATCTTCTTCCTGGTTGGACTCATTGCCATTCCTGGCCTCGTTACCATGAACACCAGACAGTGCGCCTCCATGGGAACCAAATGCCAGTGCCCGTAGGTCTCATTTGTGACTTATTGGTTGTTATGTAACCGCTATAGAAAATATATGCGTTTGTTGGAGCAAGAAAAGTGTCTTTATGCATGATTCAGAACTAAAACTTTGATAAGTTTCATTAAAGTTTAAATGGGCTACGACTGTTGAGAAATGATGAAAGTAGAAACTGCCCAGTATGTGTATGGGATGAATATCGTTCTTGTGCTTCTTATGATGTTGTTATGCTTTAAAAAATAACCAAAGACATATATCGCTTATCTAAATATGCATGTATTTAATAATTAATAAGCCACTAACGACACCAAACACATGAAGTGATTCTACCTGTTTGTTTATCCACAGGCAAATTGTAGCGCAAATAGGTTTCCGCAACAAAGGAATATGACCAGTCTTACGGGTTCCCATTCGCATATGGGAAGACTGGTCATTTTCTCTTTGTTGGGCAGCCCTATTTGCGCTACAATTTGCCTGTGGTTTATCCCGTGTACGCTGGATATTGCAATTGGTCTATCTGTACATTGTTATTATAGCATTCCGAATAATAGTATTAGTGATTGCTGTAACGCTGATATCTGAATGATATCACGAACGACTACAAAAAACACGAGCAATTTTAAATATGAAATACTGCCACCAAATAATAAAATCTTCCATGGGATAAAACAGGAATTCGGAGCCAGTACCAATGACCTGTGACGACTTGCACAGCATCTACGCCATGACTATCGTGCTCGCTCTCGTCTTTATCGTAGCATGGGTTCTCTCCCTTGTCGGCACTGTTCTCTCCGGCATCCTCGGCTGCAGACGCGAGGTAAGCGGCTTCATAACAACATCCATGCAACATCACCAGTAACTGTGAACATCTATAGCCTGCGTCACCTCCATCCGATGATGCGCTGTGGTATAACTCAATACCGTCTAAGAGGCGTTAGACAGCCCAATAGTTGTGTAATTGGCACCCTGTGCTAATACGTCGTATGCTGCGACGTAACGGCCGGTGAGGTTGTAGAACGTAGTGGGTTGTGTGTCATCACACCCACAGGATCGTTGATCATTATATCAACCACAGGAATTATAAGCTCCAGACCTACTACCGACAGGTCGCTGTCATACAGCGGGTATATTGCTAACTGTGACTGTTACAACATACCAACCTTTGTGTACTTGTCGTAAGAGGCGACTAACGGGATCGGGTGGTCAGGCTCGCTGGTTTGGTTGACACATGTCATCGGTTCCCAATTGCGCAGACCGATGCTCATGCTGTTGATAACTGGATTGTCTGGTCCAGACTCGATTATTTACAGACCGCCGCCATATAGCTTGAATATTGCTGAGTGCGGCGTAAAACTAAACTCACTCACTCACTCACCTTTGGGTAGCGCTTAATATCGGAAGCTGATTGTTAGCATCAAACACCAGGGTGTAATCCCAGTAACACATGACAATTGTCATCCCAGTAACACATGACACATGTCATTCCAGTAACACATGACATGTCATCTCAGTAACACATGACACGTCATCTCAGTAACACATGACACGTCATCTCAGTAACACATGACACATGTCATCTCAGTAACACATGACACATGTCATCCCAGTAACACATGACACATGTTATCCCAGTAACACATGACACATGTCATCTCAGTAACACATGACACATGTCATCTCAGTAACACATGACATCTCAGTAACACATGACACATGTCATCTCAGTAACACATGACACATGTCATCCCAGTAACACATGACACATGTTATCCCAGTAACACATGACACATGTCATCTCAGTAACACATGACACATGTCATCTCAGTAACACATGACATCTCAGTAACACATGACACATGTCATCTCAGTAACACATGACACATGTCATCCCAGTAACACATGACACATGTCATCTCAGTAAGGTTGGTAACACTGACTCCCAAATTCGCTCTGCACTGTTGCATTCCACAGCTATGTTTTAGGTTCGACTTTCTTTTCGCCCTGATTGCTTCTAAGTTTGTCAACACCAATTTTATTAGAATCATAAAGGTCCAAGACCTAAATCACTTCATGTTGTGCTGTACCTGATAAATGTGGCGTTAAAACTAAAACTGACTCAATACTTCCTTCACAGCCTGTGGGCATCATCATCCATAGGTCCCCCAACACAACCGCCACTGTCGTCGGTGTGATGCCGAGGATGATACGGACGACGCCAACAGGGTACACTCCCCTCCAGGTGGAGTACCAACCCCATGAGATGCACGACAAGGCCAGTCTGGTCGCCAACATCATCTAGAGCACCTGCAGAAGGAGCATGTGATTCTTCCGCACTACAACTTATGCTTGAGAATGATATATGTCCCAAGAGCTTGCATGTCGGCAAACCTACACGATACCCTGGGTTTCTTCACCTGGTTCTCGCGATCTCAAATTACCCGCAACAGATTTTCCTCAGACAAATTCATTTACTTCTCTGCTCAGTCTAACGGATCATTCATACGATGACAAGTGAGCCTTAACGCCGCTTTGAGCTATATTCCAGCAAATATCACAGCGGAGCACACCAGAAATAAGCGTCTGTAGCCTTCCGGGAGAAGTGTATTGCTAGAACGGCGTATATTTGAACGACTGCTCAGAGACGAGTTGCCTCCGGAACCAACCGGAACCAGCTTTGGAAGCCATGTAGAAATATATATTACGTGCGCTTAGCTAAATACTTACTAGCCATACCTCTCACGTTCAACTAATAACACACAAACTAAATCAAGATAATATATTCTTCCTTTCATGTAAGGATGACGTCTTAAATGTGTTTTCTGACGTGCATTTAAAATATTAAATTCTGTTAAGTAATAAACTGGAAGACACTTCTCCAAACCTAAGATGTGTTCTCTGAACCTACCATTTGTTCTCTAAACCTACCATTTGTTCTCTACACCTACCATTTGTTCTCTAATATACTTCATCTATCCACTTCAGCCTTTTAATGGACACGTTAAAAGATGTCGTGATGGATGAAGTGGATGGATGATGTGTATTACAGAACAATTTTTAGGTTTGGAGTTAGAACAAATGTCAGTATGATGTGTCAAGCGGTCGTGACGACGTCCACTGTAGTGGGTAAAACGACGACAATATGTTGCTCAACTTCTGTTTGCTGATAAACACCAGAGAGTATTTACTATCTCACCATTTGTAATTGTGTTTTGTTCAGTTGGATATTTGATCTGCAGTTCCTACTGTTTGAAGAGACTTTGGTTGCTTGTAAGCCAGCGATGTTATTTTATTAAACTCGAATTTTCATCTTCATTCGTGTCAAACTCTGGTTGTCTGGTTTACTCCGAACGTCTTTCAATGGAGCTGGGTGAATCACTGTGATGCCCTATTCGCTGTGTCACTTACGCGAAAGTCTTCCATAGTATCAAGATACAGTATTGATAGTAAATGTGTACAGGCTAACGGAGGGTGAATCGAGGGTTTACTTGTGGTGTAGGTAGGTCAGGCATGGGGGTTGAGGGGACCCCGATGATAATCACAGAGCAGTAACTTGACGGGGATCCCGATGATAATCACAGAGCAGTGTTTGATGCTGTATGCCCTTGTCCCGTGTTCCACTCTGTCGCCTGGGCGCTGATCGTAGCTCCTACCTTTTAACACCGTCTTTCGGAATGCTTGTTTACCTTTGCGCTTGAATCGTGTTTTTATCATTTTTAAACAGCTCGTATATTTAAGTAGATACTTTGAGAGGTTAATAAATCAAAACAAGCGCCACCACGTGTGCTGTAAATCGGAACTCGAGCAGCAAATACCAACAGAAATGGTTTACAGTCCCGTAAAAACATATTTCACTCACAGCACATAATCACCGTTTACTCTATAAAGCCCCAAAACAAACATGAAAGTTATACACATGAACATTACACCCTGATAAAAGTTAAACCGAGAAGGTAATACTCTCAATCTAGGTTATATCCCCGTGTGATTCTGATGGCGAGCGTATACAATCCTAATTTATATCTGCAATCATTGTTAAACACATATCCATGTTTTCAAAAGGTCAGTTACGTGTACACAGGTTTGGTCAAGTTAAAATGGTAAATGGAATTAAAGATACAGAGTATGACCTTTGGAGATATAAGGTGGATTGCCGCCTGGTGAGTAAGCCAAGCAGCCCAGAGGTAGTATTGCAAGCCATTCGGAAATCCTTTAAAGAAGACTTCTTTTCTTAGCAGCCTTAGTTTCTATGGAATTAGGTCTAAACACAAGTATCGCAAAATTCTGGGGGCTGATGAGGATGTGGCAACCTGGAGTTGTAGGTTGGAGAGGCCGATGTTCCAAGTAACTGAACTGAAGCACATCTAATGAGAGGAACAGGATGACTGACTGACTGACTGAGTTTAGTTTTACGCCGCTTTTAGCATTATTTCAGCAACATCACGGCGGGGGACACCTGAAATGGGCTTCACACATTGTACCCATGTGGGGATTCGAACCCGGGTCTTCGGCGTGACGAGCCAACACTTTAACCACTAGGCTACCCCACCGCCCCGGAACAGGATGAGATGCTGTGTTCACGACTGTGGGATGATTTACACTGGTATCTTTAGAGTCTATCTCGATACAAATATGATACCATATCTAATTTTGATGACTTAAGAAAGTGCCCTGGGAAACAAAATGCACTTAAGACCAAACCCAAGTCAGTTACTCTGAAGATGGACTCGACTGCTGAGACTGCCGATATCGACACCTTTGGGATTTAAAGGGCGTGATGAAGGATATGAAAGCAGAAATCTCAAAGATTAAAAAACAACAGACGCAGATAATATCTGTTCACGTATACCAGGGTCAGTCATGTTTACAGCCCATTCTAGAGAGCTACGAGGACAGGCAACTCAGAGTGGTTAATGAAGAGAAAGAGACAGGGTGTGGACAAAATGCTACATGGAGGGGAGAACAGGTATGTCCAACAGGGTACAGCTGTATCTCCGTAGCAGCACCTAGCTTGCTGCAGTCTCGGCCTTTAGGTAAACGTACCAGGACAGACAACCTCAGGTAAGACACCTGCATGTGGGTACCCTGGCCATTTAGGTTCTGGTTGTGATGTCATCAGAGGGGACCAGTGGATAGGGAAACTAGTATTGGATCATCAGAGGGGCCAGTGGATAGGGAAACTATTATTGGATCATCAGAGGGGACCAATGGATAGGGATACTATTATTGGATCATCAGAGGGGACCAATGGATAGGGAAACTATTATTGGATCATCAGAGGGACCAGTGGATAGGGGGACCACTATTATTGGACATCAGAGGGACCAATGGATAGGAATACTATTATTGGATCATCAGAGGGGACCAATGGATAGGGATACTATTATTGGATCATCAGAGGGGACCAATGGATAGGGATACTATTATTGGATCATCAGAGGGACCAGTGGATAGGGAAACTATTATTGGATCATCAGAGGGACCAGTGGATAGGAAACTATTATTGGACTCAGAGGGATTATTGGATCATCAGAGGGACCAATGGATAGGGATACTATTATTGGATCATCAGAGGGACCAGTGGATAGGGATACTATTATTGGATCATCAGAGGGACCAGTGGATAGGGAAACTATTATTGGATCATCAGAGGGACCAGTGGATAGGGATACTATTATTGGATCATCAGAGAGGGACCAGTGGATAGGGATACTAGTATTGGATCATCAGAGGGGACCAGTGGATAGGGATATTAGTATTGGATGGATCATCAGGGGACCATTGGATCATCTTACCAATGGATAGGGATACTATTATTGGATCATCAGAGGGGACCAGTGGATAGGGATACTATTATTAGTTGTCAACACCCCTACACATAGGCTACTGCCACAAGGAATTGTAGGAGTGAGTACATTTTGAAACAACTCGTTGTAAGATAAATGGTATCTGGCAGACACGAGTACAGTAATCTGTTTCTTACACATCATGCAATCGCACCTTTTTATGGTCGAATAGTTTCAAATTTCATATTTTCTCATCGTAGCGGCACAATAATACACAACACAACGTTTATGAATGAGTAACGTCACTTGGCTTCCTAATCACTACTCATCGCCATGGTGACCCTCCACAAAAAAGCACATGGGCACAATTTGTGAAGCCCATTTCTGGTGTCCCCCGCCGTGATATTGCTGGAATATTGCTAAAAGCGGCGTAAGTCAGTCAGTCAGTCAGTCAGTCCACAAAAACGTAACTGCCACCTCTTCGCGTCATCAAGCCAGTAGTGATAATGCAAAGTAGATAAGATCACAGAAAATTAATTAAACACTCTAAAACGATGATGTTACCATGTAAATGTGGACAATTTTAATTCTTGCAAGCATGAAATACTTGAGCGTGTGACGTCATCGTTTGGTGGTTGTCGTCATCGGAAGATTGTTTTGGATATCTCTGCACATTGGGGATCTGTACTTGTGTACCAGTGTACGTTCAATGTGCTCCCATTGACCGGAGCCAAAACTATTGAGTGTGTGTAATTAGGTGCACCCAGTGTGCTTGAATGTGACATTGCTGAGGTTACGTTCACTATCAATGGCGGACTACTCTTCTTCGTCACAGCCTTCTCGTTTTCCCGAGCCAGACACTACCACTTGGAATGTAACGGAATTTACGGAGTTGTCAGTATGAAATGACTTGATTACATCCTGTATATGTTATCAAGACATAAACTTTGCATTATCATGCGTCGTCGGAATATCTTGAGCAATGACTTATGTGTAGATCAACCGTTCCTGCACATGTTCCAGGGGCGGATACAGCTTTTTGAGAAAAGTGTGTGTGTGTGTGTGTGTGTGTGTGTGTGTGTGTGTGTGTGTGTGTGTGTGTGTGTGTGTGTGTGTGTGTGTGTGTGTGTGTGTGTGTGTGTGTGTGTGTGTGTGTGTGTGTGTGTGTGTTACGTGCGTGCGTGCGCGCGCACTCTTGACAAAGGGTCGGGTGTGGAGTGGCACACTTCAATTTCACGAGAGTTTCAATGGTCATTTAATAAACTTTCAGGACAAAACGGGGGTTGCGCACCCCTCCGATCTCACAACGGACCAGAACCGCCTCCGTGGTGTAGTGGTTAGAGCATCCGCCCGGGGAGCGGAAGGTCGCGGGTTCGATCCCCGGCCGCGTCATACCAACAGATGTTAAAATATGGTACTTGTTGGTCCCTGCTTGGCGCTCGGCATTAATGGGTACAACAAGGACTGGTAGGCTCGGAGTCAGTATAATGTGTCTGAGTGGGGTATTCATGCTTCACTGCGGCATGGTATCTCAGTGGGCTAGCACTATAAAACCAGCTGAAGTCTGGGATAGAACAAGCAGCCGCACATACACATACACACGCATGTTAGTCGTCATATGAGCGAAATATTCTCAAGGACGACGATAAACCCAATTTCACCTCACCTCACCTCACAACGGACCATCCTCGATAATCTCCAGGGTATACGTTACGATAAATTTCCACTAGTATAGTATACAATCTCCAGGGTATACATTCCGATAAAGCTCAACTATACTAAGTGGAGATTTCATGACTGGAAATCAAAAGTTTTAATAAAAGGAATTAGAAAATAGATTCGTGTTATATTTATTCTAATTGTGTTTCATTGTATAAATACCTGTTTATGTTGCAATCGCGAAAATAACAGGTAGGTGTAAAGGTTTTTTTGGCACGAGTAACAGGTTTCTGTTCGAGTAACTTATCAATTAATTTTAATCTGGAAAGTAGTCGGTCATAACCTTACCCTAGGTCATCACCATAGAGTAGCCAATCACGGGATTAGAAATCGATCTCACAAATAGTGTGATACCAGTTTTCTCACATGGGTTTCTGACCCACGGGTGTGTGAGAAAAGAGAAGGAAATCAAGATTGAGCAGTATAACATGAATACCAAAGACTGGAACCATGCACAAACCAGAAGCCGTTGCCAACCGTCATAGAGGGATTGGAGGACCGCATCAAGCCAGGCAGAAGGACATGACAATTGTTGAAGAAGAATGTTTTTTACTGTGTTGTCAACTAAGATGGAACCGAACAGGAGCCACTTGTTCTCCCTTCACAGGTGTCGAGCTGCAGAATTTAGGTGTCTTCGTGAAAATGTTTGACATCCAGGAAGAGACAGGGCAGTTTTGTCCTCGGAAGATTTTACTTGTCCGGTATGAAATAGGCTATTAAGGTTCACATAGAATCCCGTGGCAGATTCATAAAACGAAAACGCAAGTCCGCCATCTCAGTTCGTGCACCTCCGGTTAGCATCACCACATCACACTCGCTTTGACTGGTTTGTATGGATTGTTTTACATTGGAACTTTCTCCAGGTGGTCAGAAATATGTTCTTGTGATTACAGACGACTTTACTCGATATGCACAGGCGTATCTGGCGAACACTTCAGCAACAACCACATCAGAGTTATTCTTTAACAATTTAGTGGTCCACTGGTTCGCCCAAAAGGTTTCACTCAGATAAGGGAGCCAGTATTGTTGGAAAGGCAATGACTGAGCATTGTCACATTCTAAAGATCAACAAGTCCTCCATAACACCGTACCTTGGAAGGGATTGCACAATTGTTGGATTTGTGTTTGGGGAATCTTCGGCATTCCTCCTGCAACGCGTTGGCAAGTTCTGTAAGTGTCTGAGGACGACGGTGACGTTTGCGGACGCGTCGATCAAGTTCGTCCCATATATGCTCGATCGGATTCAGATCAGCCGATTTGGAAAACCGGGGAAGGACATTGACATTTGCATTAGCGAGATCGTTACACGAGCTGTGTGGGGTCGAGCGTTGTTGTGTTGAAAACAGCAACGGCTGCATCGGCTGCATCGGGTGGTGGCACCAGGAACGCCCCTTGTGTCGACGCATGTTCAGTGAGTGAACTGAATTAATGCTGACAATGACAACAATGCAAATGGTCATCCGTGTGTCGAATTTCCTTCATCTGTGTTCAATCTTAATCGACATTTATAGTATTATGTACACTTAAGTACGTTTAATACATTTCCTAAATTTTGGCCGGTCCGTTTCTTTTTTTTAAAAGAGTTTTTATCTTTGGACACGTTTTAGCTCAATTTAGGTTAAAAATACACGACGGTCTCTATGGACATTGTCCAATGTCGGTTTAAATACAATTTCTGACTTTTATAACAGAGAGCGCCTATGAGACAAGGTGCGTGGAATGGTTACACATTGTCGCACTGCCACGATTTGGTTAATTTTGAGAGGTCTTGCGTGTTTGTGAGGGCGACAACGCGACGATGCCCCACGGGATCCCATAGATTTCCCAGCCACCCACCTGCTGGTTGCATTTCGTGCTGACCAGAGTGACAAGGAACCTTCAGAACGGCGCTAAACTATTTGTTCCTCAAAGTATATTGACAATGAAATATACTGAGTCAAAAAAGAAACTTCACATTCTTTCTTCAGGGCACTATAAAAGAACAAGAGATGGTAAGATTGTTAAATTGTTATTATTTCATTGCTGAGATCTGTGTGATGTACTCGATACACTGACAGTGCCATAATCAGTTCCATTAGGCTACACCGCCGTTCCAAAACAGGGGTATACAGAATGTCAAGTCACAAGAATACAAATGCGAAATTTCTCAGTTCAATATCGTGTATGGCCGCCCCGCGCATTCCCCACTGCCAAACTGTCTCCTCATCGACTGCCTGATGCTTGTGAACACGTGGTTGGGGATTCTGCGCCATTGCTCTTGCAAGGCAGCGCCAAGTTCCTGCAAATTCTGAGGTTGGTTCCTAAGACCACGAAGCCTTCTCCCAAGTGCATCCCAAACGTGCTCTATTGGATTAAGGTCAGGGGATCTCGATGGCCTGTCCATGACGTTGATTCCAGCGTTTTGAAGGAAATTTCGTGTCAACATCGAGGTATGCGACCGAGCATTATCATGCTGGAACTGTAGACCTGGGCCATGAGCCCCCATGAAAGGAACGAGTTCAGGGGTGAGCACCTGGTCGCGGTAAGCAGCAGCTGTGAGGTTTCCACGGATGACCAGAAGTCGGGAACGGTTGTTCCCACAGAAAGCACCCCACACCATGCAACTTCCGCCCCCGAATCTGTCGACTTCCTGTACACAACATTGGGCATACCGTTCACGACGTCGTCTCCAGACTCTATGCCTGCCGTCCGCAAATCTGAGGCTAAACCTGGATTCATCGCTAAAGACGACTCGATTCCAGTCTCTCTGGGTCCATCGGAGGTGACGTTGGGCCCACAGCAGACGTTGACGTTGATGAAACGGCGTCAATATTGGCCCACGATATGGACGTCGAGAATGGCAGCCCGCAACCGATTTCGAATGGTCTGTGAGGACAGTCGACCTCTAAACATCTCAGCCCTGGTTCGTGTAGCTGGCAGAAATCTGTAACGTAGGTGACGTAGGACGATTTGACGGTCTTCTGCTCGTGACGTCACACGTGGACGACCCGACCTTGGGAGATCAGAAGTGGTGCCAGTTTGTTGTAGACGACCTCGCAAGTCATACACAGTACGACGGCTGCATCCCATTGCTCTTGCGACATCAATAACTGATCTTCCCGCTTGCAACATGCCAACGGCACGTTCACGTTGCACATTTGACAATCGTGGCATTTCAAGTACCTTTAGAACTGTGGTTTAAAAGTGTTTTTTCAATTCTTAAGGCCAATGCAAACATGTGCATATGAAGAAAACTTCGATGCGAAGATCACGTGATCGACTGCACGTGCAAAACCTGATTTGGCACTAACGTCATTTGCACGACGAATGGATGGGTTTGAGTGGGTTTTGCTAACGTTTCTCTAGAGTCGAAAGATAGGGATCCCATTTCGGATACATAGATGTATCATCAGAGAAAAATTATTCATTATTTTTCAAATTACATTTTGTGAAGTTTCTTTTTTGATTCAGTATATATTCACCAAAATATTTCATCAACACAATCATGCTTAAAACAATATCTACAACCGTGGTTTCAACTCATTTCCTGTTTATTGTCTGAAATCATTTTCTTACTGTGCCATTACCTCCCTTACATACTGATATAATAAACGTCTTTCGACAGCAAAGAGCAGAGTAGCCTATTCAGGCCCAAACTAGGCCACGCCGCATTCCGTTGTGATAAACTGACACGTGTGCAGCTATCAGAGCACGTAGGCACTGTTCCCTTTCATCATCACTGCGGTACAGTTCCAACCAATGCCATGTAGTTCTGGGTTTAATGAAACCAAAACTACTTACATAATACTGGGGATTTAAGAACTACTGGGGACCGCCTCCGTGGTGTAGTGGTTAGAGCGTCCGCCCGGAGAGCGGAAGGTCGCGGGTTCGATCCCCGGCCGCGTCATACCAAAAGACGTTAAAATATGCTACTTGTTGGTCCCTGCCTGGCATTAATGGGTACAACAAGGACTGGTCGGCTCGTGGTCAGTATAATGTGTCAGAGTGGGGTATTCATGCTTCACTGCGGCATGGTATCTCAGTGGGCTAGCACTATAAAACCAGCTGAAGTCTGGGCTAGAACAAGCAGTCGCACATACACATACACACGCATGCACGTCGTCATATGAGCGACATATTCTCAAGCACGACGTTAAACCCAATTTCACCTCACCTCACCTAAGAAATGCGTTAAATATACAAGAAGATACTTTATGTTCAGTTTCCCATAAAACCATATTTCAGTTTCCGATAAGTCCAGTAGACTCTTCAGAAAACTATTGCAAATAGTAAATAAGAAAAACGTATCGCAAAATGTTATAACAACACAGATATATTTAGAAGTGCATTAAAAAAGAAATATTGTTCGGTTCCAATTTTATGTACTTCACTATTGATACGCTCATAATGCCGTTACCTCTCAGGTCTCCTGTACATTACTGTAATAATGTTAAAAACAAACTTTATGAATGCAGGTGTTTTGTTAAAGTAAACCTAAATAACCAACAATATAACGGCAATGTGTAATACAAATATTTATTGTCTTAAACAATTGTAGGCATCGTATGAAATACATGAATTTATTACCAACGTGGTCAACGTATGGGTAGTTGCATACTAATCTCGTACGTCACACGAGTGTCGTATCGCGTTGACCTGTGTCGTAACGACTTGACCTGGTATTCTAACGATTTGATTGGATAACCGATGACCTCTCAGTTAGGTCACCTTGTGACGGAACTACTTGTTCATTCATAACAAACACGTGAATTCATTCATTCTACAACTTAGATGCATTGTGGGAATGTAAACATTGCGAACGTTGCCGTGTCGCTGTTTAATTGTGAGTCGAACTGAGACATTATATCCGTCGAAAAACATAAACGCAATGTTTCCACCAGTGATGTTAGCCGAGTGAAGCAGTTGCAAACCAAGAAACGGGGTGCTACGGAGTAGTTTACTGTAGGAGGCTGTACGAGAGGCGATGACAACTGACATGCATCGTGACGTCGGTTACCAAGGGGACAGACGAGAATGGCGTAGTGACGTCAATACAGTGTGACGTCATGCAAAGTGTACTTCAGAACAAAATTCTTCCGCAACCTCTTTATGAAACCGGTTTCGGTTTGAAACCATAACAATAACAAAAATACGCTATTTTGTCAATTCAATGCATGTAAGACATGAGTAATAAATAAAATACCACACTTGGTCTCATTACATACGAATTATACGAAACTCGTGACCTTCGTATGGTTTCTGACCTCGCGCGAGGTCAGATACCATACGAAGGTCACGAGTTTCGTATAATTCGTATGTAATGATCTTTCGAGTGTAGTATTCTCTATGTCCTACACAATTACTCATTTTAAACCCGCATGTCCCAGACTATTAACTGAACAGACAACGGAGTCATGGCCACGTTGGAATATCGTCCTAGGGCTATTATTAGGCACGTGGGAAGAACTTATGGATATATTAAGATTCCCCGAGCACATGGTGCGAACCAGTTCTAACCTGTATACTAATCTCTGTAGAATTGCGCCTGTTTCGCCACTCATTCGAAGAGCTGATGTTCGTTGCTGTGGCTGCCTTGGCTCTTCCTGTGGGTGTTTTGTACGAATTTGCCAGGTCAGAAGGCCAAATATGCACCTCTGTAGAGGCAAAAACACTTTCCATAATGATGAAAAGCTCTTATATAAAAGTCCATTGTTAGATTCCAGCTATATCAGTAGAAAGTATTTACGGGTTCGTATCACTAGGATATCAGGTGTACGCGAAAAGATTAGCGTATCCTGTCCGAAAGTGAGGCAGCAGCCGTGTACACGGACACGCACGCACGCACACACGCTAAGGCAAGTCGTTTTTCACACCTAAAACCGATAACAAAGGAAAAGGCCACATGCTGCTACTTCCGCGATCAATAAACAAGTGGCGAGGGTTGTAAAATGTCTGGTCTCATGTGAAACTGGATGAGGAAATTTCCAATGCCAAAAGGCTAGACAAGTGATCATGACCATCTCATCCAGTAGGTATGACCCCATCATTCAGCAGGTGTGACCCAGTCACCCCGTCATCCAGTAGGTATGACCCCATCATCCAATAGGTATGACCCCGTAATCCAGTAGGTATAACACCATTATCCCGTCATCCAGTAGGTATATGACCCCGTCATCCAGTAGGTATGACCCCATCATCCAATAGGTATGACCCCGTCATCCAGTAGGTATAACACCATCATCCCGTCATCCAGTAGGTATATGACCCCGTCATAGGTATGACCCCATCATCCAGTAGGTATATGACCCCGTCATCCAGTAGGTATGACCCCATCATCCAGTAGGTATGACTTCGTCATTCAATAGGTATGACCCCATCATCCAGTAGGTATGACACCGTCATTCAATAAGTATGACCCCATCATCCCGTAGGTATGACACCATCATCCCGTCATCCAGTAGGTATGACCCAATCATCCAATAGGTATGACACCATTATCCAATAAGTATGACCCCATCATCCAATAAGTATGACACCATTATCCAATAGGTATGACCCCATCATCCAATAGGTATGACACCATTATCCAATAAGTATGACCCCATCATCCAGTAGGTATGACCCCCATCATCCAGTAGGTATGACCCCCATCATCCAGTAGGTATGACCCCCATCATCCAGTAGATATGACCCCCATCATCCAGTAGGTATGACCCCGTTATTCAATAGGTATGAGAATATTTCGCTCATATGACGACGTGCATGCGTGTGAATGTGTATGTGCGGCTGTTTGTACTAGCCCAGACTGAAGCTGTGTTTATAGTGCTAGACCACTGAGATACCATGCCGCAGCTAATTAAACATCTGATTCTCAGTGAACCTAAATAAACAAAGTATTGCCTAAGTATACTGCTAGTATATACAGATATACATCATAAATGACATTAGCGAACACATAAATAGTTATCTTATTGACCCTAATACATACATCAATATGCATATAGAAACCAAACCATATAATAAACATGCATGATACACATTACTGTATCATGCCAATCATAAAATAGCTAATACGTATACTTATACATACTACATATGCATGGTACAAATTACAGCATCATGGTAGTATAAAATACCCTACTGTTCGAATAAACTCACGGCAGTATACTAGAGTACTGGTACACAATACATCATATATTGGTCTAAAATACTAAGCATGCATATATTTATAGACAAACACCTTACATACACTAAATATGATAAAACACTATTCCTTAAAACATGTAATCTAATACACTAAATCCTAATAGCCCTACTATACATGTAATACTAAAAGATCTAACTTAACTTACCCCATAATGTGCTGGTGCTGTGCAGGTATTGTGGTCTCAAGGAGAAAATGTATACTGCCACAAATGAAAGGCAGTAGAAGGCTTAAAATATGAAGAGAAGGAGAAATTTATGAAACAATAGGAACCTTGACAACAGGCCAATGCAGAGATTGAACCTGACACAGATCACTTAACCTTAACAATAGACCCCAAGCTAGCTTACCAGTGAGTTAGTTAAACAGTGCAAGTGTTAGTGTTAACACAGGCCAGTTTGGTAATGATAAAGTTTTATACCTAAGTTTAAAATAATGAAGCTTAACACATTAAAATGACATTTATTTACACACTGTTACATTCTCCTCTCCCAAGGAAAATATCGTCTCGATATTTACAGTCAGTCCGTGGAGCCAGTCACAAGATCTAGCATGGCTCTGTATGCATCTTTCGGCAGGTTCTGCAGGAGTCCATCTTCTGCCAAGTTCTTCAAAAAAATAGCTCGCTGTTGCCAGTCATCTCCTACTGATGTTGTTGGAACTTGGCTCATACAATACTCTCCGCTGGTCTGCCAAGATGGAGGCTGATGCCGTCTTCCCAAACGTCTAGGCGGTGGAGTTGGTAGAACTCTCCCGGGACGTCGACGTGGGGAGATGTTCTGTTCCTCATGTTCTTCATGTTCCTCAATCACTGGTTGGGAACTTTCATCAGCTGTGGGCTCATCTCCTGTTCCCACCTCCTGAACCATGGTATCAGTGGAATCTTCTGATTCTTCTGGTCCATTGGGAACTTCATCTTCAGGCGGTGGATCAGCATCTGTTGGAACACTGGTCACTGAAGATTCTTTGGTGAGTTCAACAGGCTGCACCTTGACCTCAATAGAATAGATCTCGGGCTTGCTGTCAGGCTCGGATAAGGTTGACTCATCAGGTTGCTCAGCAATCCGATCTTCCTTCTGTTTCTTCTCTGGTGGTGGAACAGGTGGAACATCATTTGGCTTGTCCGGTGTGGGTAGTAGTGAGCCAACTGGCAGTAACAGATTCCTATGCAGTGTCCTGGAACGGCCTTGTCCATCTTCCCTCTGAACACAGTACACAGGGATTTCAGGATTGAGTTGATCCAGAACTACATAGACATCTTCCTCCCATTTGTCTGCCAGTTTGTGTTTCCCATCAAAACCAAGCTGCTTCACTAAAACCCTGTCGCCAACACTGAGAGTAGCTCCTCTAACCTTGATGTCATACTTACCCTTTTGTCTGTTTCTTGCCTTGTCTGCTGCTGCTGTTGCCAACTTGTAGGAATCTGCCAGACGTTGTCGCAACTCCTTGATGTAGGCTGTTTTGGATTGCTGTCCAGCTGGGGCACCTATTCCAAAAGCTACGTCAACAGGTAAGCGGGGTTGTCTTCCAAACATCAAGAAAAAGGGACTCTCCTTGGTGGAATCATGTCTAGTGGCGTTGTAAGTGTGGACCAATGGTGCTACATGGGACTTCCAATTGGTCTTCTGGGATGACTTCAGGGAACCGAGCATGCTGATAAGGGTGCGATTAAACCGTTCACACATCCCGTTCCCTTAGGGGTGATATGGTGTGGTTCTACTTTTCTCGATCCCTGCTAACTTGCACAATTCCTTGATCATGTTGCTTTCAAAGTTGGCTCCTTGATCTGAGTGTAACCTGAGAGGAAAACCATAGTTGACGAAGAAATTGTTGAATAGGACTTCTGGGGTGGTCTTAGCAGTCATGTTCCTTGTTGGGTAGGCCTGGGCATATCTCGTGAAGTGGTCCGTCAGAACAAGAATATGCTGGTATCCCCCTCTTGACATCTCCAAAGTCAGGAAGTCGATGCACACAAGCTCAAGCAGCTGGTAAGTGTCGATGGATTCTAGTGGGGCTTTGCCTTCTGTTGTTGTTCTTCGGAGACATCTGTCACAGTTCTTTATCCACTTGTCCACATCTTTAGCCATCCCTGGCCAGTAGAATCTTTCCCTGCAGAGTGTAAGCGTCCTGTCTCTACCAAGATGGCCAATATCGTCATGAAGTCTACTGAGGGCTCTTTCGATGAAATCCTTCGGTAGCACCAGCTGCTTCTTCTCTTCACCATCAGATGTTGTTATCCGGTAGAGAACTCCTTGTTGTAGCTGCAGGTGTTGTTATTCTCGGGCCAGACCTATGGGAATGTCCTCTGGGATCTTTCCATGATGAAGGCTTGTGATGACTCTATATAACACTGGATCTCGATTCTGGGCCTTCCTCCAATCTCTCAGTGTCATACTGGTAAGATTTCCTCTGGGTCCGTCCTCTGGGTCTTCGATCACCTCTGCAGCGAGACATAAGCTCTCTATGTAGTTGTTGGCTTCACAAATACCGCAAATAGCCTTTACACTGCTGGCAGCAATCTTTTCAGTCTCCTGCTGTGGCAATCTTGAGAGGGCATCAGCATCAGCATTTTCCTTGCCTGGACGGTACTTGATGTCGAAGTTGAAGGAAGCCAGTGCAGCGAGCCATCTGTGTCCAGTAGCATCCAACTTGGCTGTCGTCAGGACATAGGTGAGAGGGTTAGTGTCTGTCAGGACGGAGAAGTTGTGTCCATAGAGATAATCGTAGAACTTCTCTGTGACAGCCCATTTCAAAGCCAGGAACTCCAGTTTATGCGCAGGATAGTTCTTTTCTGCCTTGTTAAGTCCTCGGCTTGCATAAGCAATGACCCTCTTGTGTCCATTCTGTACTTGGTAAAGCACTGCTCCTAGTCCTTGTGCGCTGGCATCTGTATGCAGTTCAAAGGGTAGGTCATAATCTGCATATCCGAGAACAGGTGGTGAGGACAGTATATCTTTCAGTTGTTGGAATGCTGCTGACTGTTCTTGACCCCAAGTCCACTTTGTCTTTGGTTCTGTAGTCTTCTTGTATCGACCTTTCTTTTTCACTGTAGGAGGCAACAAATCAGATAGAGGGCGGGCAATACAAGAGAAGTTCTGGACATACTTCCTGTAGTATCCAGCAAATCCAAGAAATTGACGCAGATCTTCAGGATTCTTTGGTGTTGGCCAGTTCACAATCTTCTCTATCTTGGCAGGATCGGTCTGGATTCCTTCAGCAGAGACAATGTGTCCAACAAACTTGGCCTGTTCTTGAAAGAAATTTACATTTCTTGGCAGCTAACTTCAACCCACTCTCCCTGAGGCGTTGAAAAATCCTCTCCAGACGACACAGATGCTCCTGAAACGAGTCAGAAAATACAATAAGGTCGTCCAGATAAATCATACATATTTCCAAGTGAAGTTCTCCCAGCATATGTTCCATCTGTCGTTGGTACGTAGCTGGTGCATTAACAAGTCCAAATGGCAAACGATTGAACTCATAAAACCCCAGTGGGCCGACTGTGAATGCTGTTCTTGCCTTGTGGTCTTCCTCGACGTCAATCTGATGATATCCGGACTTCATATCCAGCACGGTGAAGAATTTGGAACCTGCAAGACGATCAAAGATTTCTTCAACGCGAGGCAGAGCATAGGCATCTTTAATAGTTCGTCGATTTAATGATCTAAAGTCCACACACATCCTTAAAGATCCATTTTTCTTGCGAACAAGAACAACATTCGAGGCCCAGGGACTGTAAGAGCGTCTTATAATACCACAAGCTAAGAGTTGGTGTAAATGGTCTTTTACTTCCTGGAACATAGATGGTGGTATGCGTCGGTGTCGCTCTTTAAATGGTGTGGTGTCTGTCAACTCTATTCTGTGTTTCACCTCGGTGTAGTGGCCAATGTCCAAGTCTCCGGTGGAAAATACATCACTGTACTGTAAGAATAGTTCTTCACCCCTCTTCTTTTGTTCCTCGGTGACTTTGGGAGATATCTTTACCTTGTCCAGTGGATGTTGTTTCTCTTCAGCAGCTACTTGCTCCAAGTCAATAGGGACTATCTTCTCTATCTGGACAGGCTGTATCTCACAAATGATGGCCCTAGGGGAGACAACCATAGTCTGATTTGTGAGATTGGACACTTGCACGGGAACATCTATCATCCTCTTGTGTTGGTAGCGGAATAAAGCAGGGCCTATCTCCAGTCCAGGTGGTATAGCAGACTTCTTACTTGGCTGGAGCATGACACATGTATCTCTATAGGGTAGCTGCTTGTATAGAGAGCACTTGACAGTCACAGTCCTGTTAGGTGGCACAACTAACTTCGATGTTTCACAGCTCCTGATAAGTCCAAGTTTCACGAGCATTCCGTGAAAGTTCCTTATCTTGCAACACAATGCTCCTGAAAGCAAGATACCAGGGTGTATGAATCTTGCTAACCTGGAGAAAGTTTGGTCCAGCTGCCTCCCTACAGCACTCAAGCACAGGTATAAGATAGTTTGTTCCCAGCAAAATAGGTACACTTTGGTTATACTGACTATCTGGGACAACCAAGAACAAACAAGTGGTCGCATGACCAGGTGACAAACCACAAGTTTCCATAGAAACTTCAACATAACCCTGATATTTCAAACTCTCACCATCAGCACACTCAATATGGATAAAATCAGTGAGAGGCTTAATCTCTTGTGATGACAAACACTCTTTGTAGAAGCTCTCTGGGATGGTTGAAACGGAAGAACCTGTATCCAAAAGTGCTTTTTGTGAAACACCGTTGATGAACACAGTAGTCTCAGTTGCTGTCCCTATCAAACCAGCCGGTATGGGAGGACAAACTTCAGTGGGGCTTTGTCTGAAGGATCCTAACGTCTGCCCCTTGACATTGGTCCTCTCCCATTTAAATGACCTCGCCTCAAATGATCCACTCTGACCCGACACCCTAGTTGAATGTGACCGTATTGCCCACACCCATAACACTGAACTCCAGATTCCAATGCCGCATGCTCATAGTTCTGTGACGAGTTCCCATGCTGAAGTTCCTGTGGGTGTGGTTGTGATTGGGGCATCTGTTGGGGTGGCATCTGGTTCATTGCTCCATGCGATCAATCTTTGCTGATAGCTTGTTGATGACTCCCAAAAGATTAGAAACATCAGATGCAGGCTGAGATGGAGCAGACATCTTGGCTGGGACGGGTTTCTTCTGCAACTCTAGCTTCCTCTGTTCATGGTCATACTCCAGTCTTCGTATGGAAGCTCGCAGCTGATCAAAGTCCTGTATGACATCGAACTTGTGACCTGACGAGTCCTTAAGCTCTTGGCGTAATCCTGACCAAAACACAGTCCTAAGAACTGAAGTAGCCCAGCGGGCACACAACGTTGAATCAACGTTGAATCAACGTTGAATTTTGGTTGTTTGGTTGATCAACCTTTCATAAACGTTGATTCAACGTTTATCATGCGACCAAAGAAAGTTAGTCGAGATTCGTTTAGTTGTCAACGTTGTTTCAACGTAAGGAACCAACATATTGTCAACTAATTGTTTCCTTGGCAAATTTGATACATAATTCATATTGGTAATAGGTATCCAACTTAGCAACTATCATTTCGGAACATTATTTTCATAAAAGATCAAGATCGAGCTAGTGACAGATATAATCTTATATATTATTTGATTGTGCATCGATCAACGGACGGAAATATTACGTAAATCGCAGTTTTAGGTATAAAGTCATCAGTTATCCAAATTGCATTACATTTGATATTTTCCCATAAAACTGAAAATTGTATAATTCCCGACAATTTGCTTTCAAACACAAGCCAGATGTTGACCTTTCGATCGCCTCGTTTGGCCATATCCGGACATGCGCACAATTATCGCGTGCGCAAAGGCAGCTGATCGTTGTCAGTTCACTTTGGCGAAGTTCAACTCAATATCGTTCTATTTTCACCATCTTCACGGCATGCTGGTGTTTATTTGGTAAGTATGTCCTTCATGTATAATGAAAACGTAGGAATGCCGTTTAAATCTAGCAGTAGCAAGAAACTCCGAATTAGGGCTCATGTTTTATCTCACAAGGTTACCGGTATGTCACAGTACATGTTTCTCAAAATTTAGTGGAAGCCCGTGTTTTCCATGAACTTGTTTTGTTATTTTTCAATATATTTGCATGCATATATTTGGCATTTTATTATATAATCGAATAAGATTTCCTTTCGTACCTATCACCTGATTTGAATTTTGCAAATATACATTTTCAAATAATCAATGAAGTACATCAATATAAGGAACCGTTCATAATTAAATATGGGGGTTGGGGGTGATGATTGTAAGGGTTGGAGGTGGGGAGGGTGGGGTGGGGTGGGGGGGTGGGGTGTCACCCATTTTGATCAGGGGAGCTAAAGGGGTCAGCATTTTTGTACACACGCACTATGTTTAGAAATTATGGGAAGGGGAGAGGGCGTCATAGATAATGTACATGACATGCAGGGTGGGCCGTCTCTTATTCTGTACATACTCATACACTTTAGGGTGTGTGTGTGTGTGTGTGTGTGTAATTCACATTGTACATAAAAATCAACATCACCCCAAAGCCATACATTATGAACGATCCCTAAGGGCGGCTATACAAAATCGGATAGGATTAATCAACATTTTATATTGCATCCCATTATTATGAACATTTGTTCGTTTGAATAGATCTATCAGTAAATGATGCATTGAGCACGCCCTGAACCCTGTCAACATATGTATATTATTGGGGGGAGGGGGTGGTGGAGAATGGCGTAAGGAAATGCAACGAAAATTTTCACTTTAAAATGTCTTGTGAAAGTCTTTGAAGGATGAAATTGTATATAATTTATTTGAACTTTTATTTATTTACAAAAAGTGTAACTTCACTAATGATTCTTTGATGGGACAATTAACAAAACTGCACCCACAGACTTTCATTCTTACACTTGTTTGGAAGGGATATGATAATTCATGTCTCGTAAAGGTTAAAATCTTACATACAAAAGAAGTAATTTTAATGTAAGGAACATTTAATTATGAAATAAGATTATTTTAATGTAATTTGCAGAAATCTCATCTTCGAAGACTGGGTGGCAGCAATTTTGTGGATCACATAAAAGGAGCAAGGCTAAGGTAACACGTTTTTAACATTTCACTTGTTTCCAGTATATCCACCACAAAGTTTAAGAGAAAGATGATAATGCTCTTTCATTACCACCTGTTTTGAATATTTGTGATAATGTTTGGTCTTTTTTGGTGATAAAAGTTGGTCTTTATTTTCATTTATATATTAAGGTTGATCATTTAAGAGAAAAAATTGACAATGATTTCTCCCGGAGATGTTTAGTTTAATGAACACTCCCTTGCTTGGCGCCATATTGTTTTTCGCCGTAAACAGCTGGATGCAAGATAGCACGCGAGAGGACAGAAGTCATACATTTATAGATATATAGAGATGTTTATTGCTGGGAAACACACTCTTCAGGTATTTGGTCAGCTGTAGAATTTGAATATGATGTTTTTTTATTATTGTCAAAGGGTAGGTTTTTCATTATTTGCTATCTAATATGTGTGCAGTGAAACATACTGAGATTTTGAAGAGTCCATTATTTAAAGTACAGGTGTTGTTAGATATCAGCATTTTATGTACATGTTCCCTTGTTAAGATCATCTATCGAGTATATTAGAGAGAAGGTGTATATTTGTAGTGTTTTAAATCAGAGTTATTTTCAGTGTATGACCTACATTTCAATATGTTTTGGCCACCTGTCACCCCTTTGGTCAAATAGAGTAGGACTTCCATTTCTTGGAATTGAGAGTCAGAGATGCACTGTTTCCAAGAATTTGCGCGTGCCAGCGATGTTTGTTTACGAGTACATTTAAGTCTTTTTGAGTGTAGATTGGAGTTGTAAGAGATGTTATTCAATGTCTTATTATTCAGGGTATGATAGATTATTTCTGGCAATGTAGAGTTTAATCTCATTATTTTATTGTTCATGATTCAGAGAAGCATAGTTATGACGTCGCAGATAATACGCACACATAATTCATTTTATGAGAGATTTTCTAAGCGTTCCTATAAGAGATTAAGTGTAAACATTTATGAATTATAAAAAGTTATTTATCTGAGTTTTATGAGTGTACAAATGACAGAGAGAGAGTAGATAATAGAGAATATATTGCATACTTATGAGAGCTCATTATTGTTTTCAGAACTCCATGATCCATACTTCCTTGTGTTTGGGAACAAATGGTGTTGGGAGACCTCCACAATAGACTTGTTCTTTGACCTGTGAACCACCACCCATTTTGTTTTCTTATCATTTAATGTAAAATGTCTTTTGTTACAATTTATGACTCCTGTTAGCAAAATTGCTACATCAGTTCAACTCCTATTAATTTGAAATAATCATTTCCGAGAATCTCTAAAGAAAACTAAATCTGGCAGAATAACAACAATCTTCCATTGTTTTGCAGGACAATGTCAAACAATTTGATGTCAAGAATGAATGTTGATGGGCAAAACGGCAAGTTTTCTTTTAAGAATACAAGGTTGTATTCAATCATCTCTGGTAAGTTAATTACCAAGTGCAGCATTTTCGTCATGACCATAGCAAATAATATATGACAGTAAAGCATCTTCTAATTCATCCTATCGGTAATTCATAGTCTAATTAAATAATCAACTTGCAATTGAGGATTTTCTTTGAAAATGTTTAAGAAAACTTCCATTCCTTAGGTTGAAAATATAAATTGTTTACACTTTTCGGTCATATTTTGTATTGATGCTGTTCATATGTTCACATGCCAAGTTACAGCAGTGAAATGAACCTTTCAAGTGATTGATTAAACAAATACTTGAATCATTTAAGACAATATATCTTCCATATAACTTATTCATGTATTTAAATATAAAATTTCAGAATGTGTCCTATCTCAAGGGAATGAGATGGGAATGCATCGAAGCAAATTTCAAGAAAGAGTTAGGAACGTTTCTGAAGTATCCACCTGACCGCCAGGCAGAGTGGCAAAACGAAGAGGAGCTGATAATTGTGTTTTTGGAGTTGTAACTGTGTCGAAAAATCTGAACTGTGGTATTGAAATTGGTGGCGTAAATGTCACTTTGATGCTATATGCAGATGATATTGTGTTATTAGCACAACAGAGATCACCTACAGACTATGTCATGTGTGATGTTTTACATTATGCATTAAACCACGTTTTCTGTGTGCGTGTGTGTTCATAAAGATTTCATGAAAAGAGACTTGTTTTATGTGCTGTCTTCAGGTATAGTTCCTGGTCATCTTGGATCCCTTTCATGGTGAAAGTAATTGCATTGTGTTTATTCAGGGGTCTGTATTAGAGCTGAAATTCAGACAAAATGTCTTCTCGGGACAATTTTCACCTTTTCAAGGTAACAATACAACAGTAAATAGTTTTTCTTAATTTGGAATACTCTTTTCTTCTTACTGGAATTATACGTCCAACTGACATAAAACTTAAATGAACATTATATTGAATGTGGAATTTGAACCAAGTATTTTATCAGGTAAATATTTTTACTGCAATTTTCTGTTTGAACACTGTTAATTGCAGGTAGCTTTTTGGGTATTTTAGCTGGATGCAGGAGTTTGGTGCTACTTTATTGTAGTTTAAAGATGAAGTGCGAGTCTATTTACAGGAAAGCGTAATACCTCCCAGACACAACCACGGAACAACCCATTTTCAACGTTAATAATATGTCAGACTTCAACATTGATTCCACGTCGGATATCTACGTCAAAAAAACTTTCATATACAACCTATTTTCAATCTATTTTCAACGTTGAGGATCAACCTATTCTCAACGTTGATAATCGGTCAAACTTCAACGTTGATTCCAAGTCGGATATCTACGTCAAAAAAACTTTCATATACAACCTATTTTCAATCTATTTTCAACGTTGATAATCGGTCAAACTTCAACGTTGATTCCACGTCGGATATCTACGTCAAAAAACTTTCATATACAACCTATTTTCAACGTTGAGGATCAACCTATTCTCAACGTTGAAACAACGTTGATGTGCCTGCTGGGAGCCCTATCTTGCTGAATCTGACCCTGCATTACAAGTCTATCAAGCATATCCTCAAGGCGACATCCCCATGTTGTGGCATCCTCCTGAATTCCTTGACGAGCACTATAGAACTGAGCCATGAGGGCTTCACCTTGCTCGGTGATAGAAGAACTATACACGCTCTTGAGTTTAGCTAATATAGTAATGAGTGAAGCAGAGTGACCTAACGCATAACAATGCGAGCTGCATCGCCTCTCAAGGCTTTCCCAAGTGCTTGCTTGATCTCTTCTTCAGAATGTGAATGAGAATCAATTAAACCTTCGATCTCATAACACCAAACATCAAAAGGTGATTCTGATTAGGCATTAGGATCACCAGAAAAAGAAGAAAACCTTGGAGGTTGTTTCAGATTAACTGAACTAAACAGCCCTTGGGCTGGCGGACCTGCTACATGACCGGAATCATTAGATTCATTGGATTGAGGGTTGGCCGCTGCTCCCTGAGATTCCTGAATGGAAACCATAGCTGTTACCCATTCACGTAACTCATCTTCAGTTTTAGACTTAGGTTTAACACCTAACTTTTCAAAACTTGAAAGAAAAGCGGCCAACTCTTCAGCAGAAAGTTTAGACATGACTAAGTGTGGTATAAAGCAAACATATGCACGATAATATTTACCAAGTGCAGATGCTGCGCTCCAAAGTCATAATTCTTGAAAATGGGACATGAGTTGCATAAATGGGAGATGGGTTGCATGTATGCAGGTAACTAAACTTGAAATGTAGTTTAGGTTTACATATTAAATGTTGAATGTTTAAATTACATTTAATTTATGTTTAATGGATAGATATTAGAAACTAACTTGGTGCTATAATAAATGAGTTAGTAACCTAATACCCAAACTTACCAGGATACCTCGACCAACATGACAAATAATTCCAACCAATGACACACAAGACCAAAGGCAGATAGGACAGGAATGCTAAGTGGTGCAGTGCTACCCAGTACTTCCCTAACAGATTTAAACTAAAGTAGAGCTGAACTAAACGTACTAACTAATTAGCTAAACAACTTATGCAATCTGATTTATGGATAAATTAAGACACTAAGTGTAACTCGCCAATATATTCTTTTACGGTATATGCCAAGTTAAATAACTAAACCGTAGCCACTTAACTAACTAAATAGTTGAACACTCAAGATCTAATTCAGTATCTAACTTAACTAAACAGATCTAAACTAACTTGCTAAACTGTTTACAGGTCTAAACTAACTAAACTAAACAGTTTACAGATCTAAACTAACTTAACTAAACAGTTTACAGATCTAAAATAACTTAACTAAACAGTTTACTCATCTAAACTAACTAACTAACTTGCTAGCTAGCAAACTAAACTAACTAAACTCAACTAACAGGATGACAGGATGTAACATGTCCAGTTGCAAACTGGCACTGTCTTCCATACTGATCACACAGTTATACTGATGTAGCACACATACAAATCTGTGACACAGCACAGATAATATCAGAAATGGTGCCATAATATAGTCCATGAATTCACACATGATGAGATGTCGAATTTATCAGCTGGCAAGGGGGATCCAACAGTCTGTATGCATCGTTATCACATGGGCATATGAGTCACATACAAACAAAGTGTCACTTTTCACTTGAAGCAATTATCAATGGTGTCTATAGGCTAGCACAATTACCTATAGCATGATGAGATGACACTTATGGGGTTCCAACGTAGGGTGGTGTTATTCCCGGGATGTCCTCATACCAGTCCGAAATCCAATCCCACCAGGGATGCCATTGTAACAGAGGTATGCGTATACACTGTATGTTGGTTCAGTGATGACGAACACTTGTGTGGGGTTTCAGGGATTTATTCGGCGCTGGAGATGTGGGATAAGGAGATCCCCAGTTGACTGAACTATAACAAAACGCCCTGAATAATAAAATATCCATCAATTAATACATGTCTCTTGTCATGAAATCATGTTATACATTCAATATGGTTACCACTATACTATTAATACACCTGATAACTGTCAATCATCCAGATTTAAGCAAAGACATGTACTCTGATTATTACTCACATATATAACAATTATAATTACTAATATTTACAATCACATTCTGAAAACAATACCTCACCTCGTCTCAGGGACGCAGGCAGAATAGTCCAACAGCTAATTAAACATCTGATTCTCAGTGAACCTAAATAAACAAAGTATTGCCTAAGTATACTGCTAGTATATACAGATATACATCATAAATGACATTAGCGAACACATAAATAGTTATCTTATTGACCCTAATACATACATCAATATGCATATAGAAACCAAACCATATAATAAACATGCATGATACACATTACTGTATCATGCCAATCATAAAATAGCTAATACATATACTTATACATACTACATATGCATGGTACAAATTACAGCATCATGGTAGTATAAAATACCCTACTGTTCGAATAAACTCACGGCAGTATACTAGAGTACTGGTACACAATACATCATATATTGGTCTAAAATACTAAGCATGCATATATTTATAGACAAACACCTTACATACACTAAATATGATAAAACACTATTCCTTAAAACATGTACTCTAATACACTAAATCCTAATAGCCCTACTATACATGTAATACTAAAAGATCTAACTTAACTTACCCCATAATGTGCTGGTGCTGTGCAGGTATTGTGGTCTCAAGGAGAAAAATGTATACTGCCACAAATGAAAGGCAGTAGAAGGCTTTAAATATGACGAGAAGGAGAAATTTATGAAACAATAGGAACCTTGACAACAGGCCAATGCAGAGATTGAACCTGACACAGATCACTTAACCATAACAATAGACCCCAAGCTAGCTTACCAGTGAGTTAGTTAAACAGTGCAAGTGTTAGTGTTAACACAGGCCAGTTTGGTAATGATAAAGTTTTATACCTAAGTTTAAAATAATGAAGTTTAACACATTAAAATGACATTTATTTACACACTGTTACATTTAGATTCTGAACATTCTACTTTATAAATTTAGAGACACTGGGAAGGGTAAGGAATTGTGTTCTTGAACCTTGTGCACCCCACTTAATGAATCATTTCATCAACCAGGAAGTGACACGACGCGACGGGAGATTTGAAGTTATACCGTGCCCAGCACAATTTATGATGAACTCGTTTAAAGTGTGAATCTGATTTCCTCCACTGCCAGGTTGCTTGGAAGAAGGTGTATACTAAGAGGATCCACTCAGGAAATGTACTCGTGTGTTTCTTCTCAGCCCTGAAAGCGAGTTGATCCACAGAAAGCGATGTATGTATGTATGGAGTTATGTCCCTTACCTTCTACTTTAAGACTGATGTTTGTCACACGGTTTTTAAGTAGAACACTCTGACATATTACTTTATAAATACAATTATAAAACCATAATATTGAATTGGAACACTGGTATGTAATTAAAGGTATAAATAACAGGTATGAGGTAATAAATGATTTATACACTATTTTTGTTATATGACACCAACGCTGGTCCTCGAATATAACCGGAAACTGGATGAAGGCACAGGTCAGGACATGTTTCGACATATTACGTCATGCTCACTACCTATGCTTCGCGGAATGAACACATATAACCTCGCTTCGACATGTCTCAACGCTGTTGCAATATCTGCTCTCGTTAAATTTCCGGTCGGGTTGGTTAATGTCAACACGTTTGTTTGTTGGGATATTAATACATGTGAAACATTTTTTAAAAAGGGAAAACATAAAGAGAATATTCGTGGATATATATGTTTATATTAGTGGTTTTGTTGGTGGTATAAGCAAGTTATGATTTTGGTGCACGAGGAATGACTGCAGTCCTTGCAACTTGTTCATTCCTTAACTGATAAAAGTAACATTTGTTTGAGTGGCATTTTAGAAGTTGAGAGTACAATATAGGACAAACTTTATGGATAACAACTTCTTTTATTTCGTGAGTGCGACGTTTCGATACAGATTCTTATACCGTTGTCAAGCAGGAATGACGGTACAAGAATCTGTATCGAAACGTCGCAGTCATGAAATAAAAGAAGTTGTTGTCCATTAAGTTTGTTCAAAAAAGTAACATTACCAGTAAATCACTCACGAGAGAGACCTGTTAAAAAAGGCGTCAAATTATGTTTCATAAATCCAGATGTTTTCATATCCTGAAAGAAAATTACAGTCTGTAGGTGAGATGTCTGTTAACCAGCATACCAAATTCGTCTTTCACCAACGTCGCCAAAGACATACCAAAAAACACATGGTGTCCAAGAAAAAGGCTATTTTGTTGTAATTCGATCATTACATCAGATAAGGCTACTAGTACATTAAAAATTGTAGTGTAACTGTTGACTGCGGGAATCTTCAGACTAATTTAAGACCCGTGAAGGTCCGGGTTAGAATATTGATCTTCATTAACCCATGCTTGTCGTAAGAGGCGACTAACGGGATCGGGTGGTCAGGCTCGCTGACTTGGTTGACACATGTCATCGGTTCCAAATTGCGCAGATCGATGCTCATGCTGTTGAACAATGGATTGTCTGGTGCAGACTCGATTATTTACTGACCGCCGCCATATAGCTGGAATATTGCTGAGTGTGGCGTAAAACTAAACGCACTCACTCAGACTAATTTAAGATTTAAACATGGCGGTTGGTTATGGTTGGGTTGCTGATGAAAAGAATAAAATAGAAAGTCCATTGTCTATCTCCACATTACCTCCAAGCATGAGCGGAGTTTGAAGGTATTGGTTCTTAGAATCGCAGAGTTATTACCCTGTTCTTTCTTCACGTAAGTGTTCCTCTAAGTTTAAGTCAAAAGAATATATGATAAATAAGATAGAAAAACAGATCCCAGCGATCAGCGAAGAATGAAAGGCTATTTTAGATTAACATGACATCCCCATGCCGACTTATGACATTGAGATATCAATTAAAGCGATGAAACCTATCGGTAATAATTTCATACAATTATATTCTCTAGTATTTCACTCAGACTAGCAGAGTCCTTTACAGTAAGTGTTTCACAAAATATACTTACTTTATTTTCCTTAAAATGACAGGAAGGTTTGCGTTAAGATATGGCAAAATACATAAAATCCACATACTTCGAATGAACCTGTAAACACCAAAAAGTGCAAAATTATCGTTTCCTATGTAAACATTGTTTCTTAAATGAAAGACGTAAATGAATTAGCAATAAATAAATCACCATGGTGCAGTGTTTGTTACCAATGCAGTGTAACACACAACGTCCCAACATGCAGGAAATAAAGCACATAATTTAAATATATTTTTCATTGGGGTGGGGCTTGCCCCCAGGGTGTGGGCTCGAACACACTGCCCGGGCAGGCTTATAAATAGCTTCGTGCGATTATGTAACATGTTCTAGACAAAAGAAAAAAATTAAACAATCGTGTCGCCATATATCCATTACTCTGCATATTCACAGATTGGACCGCGTAAACACGTGTTTTGAATACTCCCCAACAGCGAAGGTGACGTCTTAATGAATGTTTTGATCAAGCTTTGAACCGAGTAACGCTCGAGGCAAACATATTTCACTGAATTTCGTGGAAAAGCCGCCCTTTCCCGCCCTAATCAGGTCAGACTTTATAAACTCTCCTCACCATCGCACCAGTCACTGTCGATGCGAGGAGCTCCACTGACTAGGGCTACATAAAGCTGCGCAACCCGCTTCAAATCGCCATCATTTCTTGGAGAACTTCGCAATAAGGATTAGAGCTCAAGCTACCACTTTCCACCATGGCGGCAAGTAAAGGACATAACAACGCAACCGGAATTATCTCCGCAATTGTGCTCGTTTTCGGTGAGTATTAGGAAAGAATGTCTTTTTTGTTTTGGCGAATTTAAAGAACCGTGTGTATGGGAGCTGGCATGGCAGTGGATGGCCGCGTGCTGGCTGGAAGTCAACACAGTGGCGGAGGCTGCGGGCTTCTCGGCTGTGACTGTAATGGTGGGCGAGCTTGTTGTTTCCACTGTGTGCCATGTCACGTACGCTTGGAATACCACTTAACGCTGTTACTTGACTGTGATTCCTGTTAGATCTATCTGTTTTCGATAACAAAATTAAAACAAAACCAAAACGCTCAAGAGATAATTCCAAGAAACCCCAACCGAGGGCATTTCATGGAATATGCGAAATATTTTACAGATATCAACTATGGAAAAAGTGCGCCCGGTAAAGTGCAGTACACCCAGAAACTGAATATCACAATTGCGGTGGTTAAACCAACCAAGGCAGTTTTAAAGAGATAAAATGGGTTCATACATTTAAATTGAAAACAGCTTTCAAATTCGTTGTGAAAGTTTTGGTGTAATCTAGCCACGATTATACGTTTATGGGTTTTTTTCTCCCCTGAATTGACCGTAAAACCACCCGAGACCATGTTCTCAGTTCACAACTCTGCAATTTGTCGGGTTGAGCCCGGATCTGTGTTAAAGATAGCCCGCTGAAACCTTCGTGACCCAGCAGGGTTGAGTGTTGCGCGATTCAGTTATTTTAGAGCATAGAGAGGTGTTTTGTGTTGAAATACCAGCTTATATCGTTGAAACAGTTCACACTGCCGTTCGGTCACGGCGACCCAGGAAATGTCTGTTGGTTAACCGCTGACTAGAGTGACGTAGCCGTGATGTTTGTTCGCAGGATGGGGAGGGAGGTAGTTACTGTGTCCGACGGATGTGCATGGTTGTCCTGCTTTAGGGGATCAGTAAATCTACTGTACACTTAGGTTTTACACCATATTGCAGGCAAAGAGAATTAGAACAGAATACTGAATAGTATTTATTTCTCACAATTCATTTAAATGAATAATGTTATTGAAGTTCAGAATACACTAGATAACTGTGCCTTTTTAGATGTTATATAAAATGAGATATAAATATAATGCAGCATGCGAATTTACAAGACAGATATGTGGTGAAATTAGTTTTATGCTGTACTCTACAATATTCCAGCTATATGGCTGAGGTCTGCAAATAATCGAGTCTGGACCAAACAATCCAGTGATTGACAGCATGATCATCAATCTATGCAATTGGGATACAATGACATGTTTCAGCCAAGTCAGCGAACCTGACAACCTGATCCGGTTAGTCGCTGTTGTTTAGGTTTAGAATGCGCAGTTTAGTTGTGGGTTCTTGTCATTGGTTGTGGATGTGCTGTTTATTGCTGTCTGTATGCACTGTTGGTTGTCAAATATAGATGGAATATGGTTTGTCCAGTTTGTCAAGGGATCTTGTATCTTCCAACCATCCATCGGCAAGTGCCCCCCTTATCTGTTCCCAGGTATCATCCTCAGCGTTGTGTTGAGTGTGCTGCTGATGAAGGCGGAGAAGTTCTTAGTGAAAGAAGTCAACAAGCAGATGGGTGACAACTACGGAAGCCAGTTCCACAGCAGCGACCTTGACACCAACTCGTTCAGCTATGCTAATGCGCCTATATGGTCCCTTGGATTTGCTGTAAGTTTTCAGAAACCCAACAAAATGAACTTTAATACGTAACCGCGATACCTCATTTATTTATAGCAGATTTTGTGACAGTTAGGAGGGAGGAGGGAAGGAAACATGCAGAAGACTTAACTGGACACAATGAACTCTGCATTTTATAATGATTTTATGAATATGGAAAAGGTTTTGTGGAGCTGCACAAGTGATAAACACTTAACTCTTGTGTCCTGTGCTTTTAACTGGAACTTCCAGTATATTGTAGTGTGTTGGCTGTTGTTCAAGTGTTTGTATGTCTTTATTAAATCACTTTTAAGACATTACTGTTACCAGGGTTTCCCACTGTTTCAGTACATTGTTCCTGGGCTGATCGGTTGCCTCTCGGCTTTCATCCAAAAGAAGGCAGCGGTATGTGGTCCCGATTGTGTTCTATGCTTCTTTTTAGTAGTGTTCTACTGCTCTTCAAGCCTTAGCCAAGCAGTTAAATATTTTGAGTGGACAGGTTTGAAACCCGCTGATGACATGTGCAATATATAAATTTGTTCATTTAGAAAAACTTGCCGTCTCTCTGGTCACTGCATGGATGAAATACCACCAAAGTACATGTTGTTTCATGTTATGTCCTCAAATACATCATGTCCTCCAGAACATCACACTCGCGTTGTCATGCTCCGTCGTCCAGTACAAGGGGCGGTGGGGTAGCCTAGTGGTTAAAGCATTCGCTTGTCATGCCGAAGACACGGAATGCCGATTCCCCACATGGGTAGAATGTGTGAAGCCCATTTCTGGTGTCCCCCCGGCCGCGATATTGCTGGAATATTGCTGAAAGCGGTCTAAAACTATACTCACTCATTCTCTCACTCACATAATGCTGATGTAATGTCCTCTGTCCTTCAGTACATCACCCACATGGTGTTCAGCATCATCACCCTAGTCGTGATGGGAATCTTCTTCATCGTGGGAATCTTGGCCATGGCAGGACTGGCTGTCTCTCATCCCAGTCAGTGTACCCCCCTTGGGGAGAAGTGTGTGTGCTCGTAAGTCACTAGGCGGATAGATGGATGGATGGATGGATGGAATTAGACTAATGTTTAGTCCCTGAGTACACGCATGATTTTTTCCCAGGATCCGTAGGTTTGATCGCGCTGGGTCATTCGTGTGAATCGTCTAAACCTGCGGTCCTGAAGACCCCGGCTCATTTTTCCTCTTTTTAATATATATATATATATATTTATTTATTTTTAATAGTAACAAATAAACCTGTTTTAAATTGAAAAGAGCCTCGGTGAGCTGGGAGATTGAGGACCTGGGGAAATCTAGACTTGGTTCATTTAGGGAGGGAGGGCTAGGCTGTAGGGAACATAATGTGGTTCAGGGACTGTGAGACAGACTAGGATGGAATGTAAGGGAACACATTCTTCAAGTACTACACACTTTGACATACTGAGTATCTTCACCCATTGTGAAAAAGTTTGTTTTGAAAGAATATGGTCATTGCCATAACGATCCATTTTTACAAGAGACCTGAGACTAATGTCGCTGCTTTAACTCATGTGACAAGGAGCTGAACAGTTCAGATATTTTGTGACTTAACTCTCATTGAATAATTTTGCAACACTGTTAAAAACATCAACCAAGTATGTCTAACAACTGATTTTTATAATCGTTTACCAATTCGTTTATTCAGTATTCTAAAAACCACTTCCATAATAAATTCTCCATGCCCTGATGTGTATTATTTTCTATTACAGACCTGATGACTTCTCTACTCCATCCCCAATTGACATGTCCTGTGATGACATCAAGAGCCTCTATGCCATGGTCGTTGTCATCATCCTGGTGCTGGTCTTTGCTTGGATCCTCACCCTTGTCAGCACCATCCTGTCCGGGATCCTGGCCTGCAGACATGAGGTTAGCCAAATCACTCAGCAATTGTTTTAAGAAGCAGCTAAACAAGTCTTCACCAGATTTGATTTACCACACAACATACCATTTTTTTTCTTGGAAGTTACACCTGACTTGCTTAACAGTCTGATATTGTTGGTCCAGGGCTAGGTATGCTAATTTATCACTAAATTGTATTGGGCTGTCTTTGTTTTATCTGTACGCATTGTTTGTGCGATGGCTTGGGTTGTTCCTTGTTGCTATAATCCTGTATCCTTTAATTACTCTTTTTTGACTGTAACATCCAATAGTACAATTGTTTATGATTAATATATAATAACTAAGATCTTGCTTTGTCTGACTTGGTGACTCCTGTTGATATTCTGAATTTTAACAGTATTCAAGATCCTAGAATAATCTTGTTTTCTTCAGCCTGCTGGTGGAGTGATCATCCAGAGGACACCCGTGACGACCACCGTGGTTCACAGCAGCCGCATTACGGGGATGGAAGTTGCTCACCCACACGTCCAGTACCAACCCCCTCCCACTCAAGACAACGCCAAGCTGGTCTACAACATGGAGTACTAGACATTGTGCTGACAGAGGTCTCAACTCAGTCTGCAGCATTTACTGTTGTCCTTTTCATACTGCACCATGTTTAAAAAAAATCACTAAGTGATTTCATAGTTCAAAGGATCTTTTCATATTGTAATGTTTCACCAATAAAATCACAAAGTGATTCATAGATCAAGAAATCAATTATGCCAGGAAGCTATCTTGGTTCTTGTCAGTGTTATTGTAAGCTATCAAGTATTCCTGCAAAAAAGGAATGGCTAGAAAGCCCCAAACATGGGAATAGTCCACAAGAATTCACCCAGTGACTTATATTTTTTGACATTAAAAGTTTTTGTGAGATTTAACTTCAGTTTTTTCTGTGTTCCTTTTCCTGCTTCTGTCAGCATGCATTTGTCCTTGCCTGTCTGCATAATGTAGAGACCAATATGTATCCTGCTGTTTATTTTAGCCATGTGAATATTTACAAAGGTCATTTTAACGTTGGTTGTACTATTGAGTTAAGTGCTTTTTTCATTATGTGTTGTGTAGATATTAGTTTCTTTATCCTCAAGTTTTTGTACTTCCAATCATGCCCCTATGTGAATCCTCCTCCTTTGAATCCTTCCCCCTTGCAAAGACAGTTTTACCCCAGGGGTCACTATGCTGGTTGCATGTCTTACAGTATATCCAGGCCAGGTGATAATGGCTAACTCAGAGTGGTCCAACAGTCCTGTAAATTACAACATACCTTGCCTGTGTAACAGTACCGAATGTGGCCTTAAACAACAAAACTTAATATGTCAACACGACATTATTACCTTTAACATTACACCATACACAAGTAGGTGATGTCGACTTTATTGGAACTGGAGGATGCACTTATGAACAGGTCCAATAAGGAAGCACTTAAACTTCGTGTCTTGCCTATAGCTGTGCATTAACATCTCTACCTTGTTGCTTATCCGTTTATAGCCCTGTTTGGATAATGTACCTAAATACAGATTGTCATCGACCTTGTCCTAGGTTCATGGACATGCTAGTCCAGAGGCTTTGTGTTTACATGCCAGAGGTATGATTAACTGTTTCTTTAGAATCTCAAATTACTCCCTTGTTCAGTTGGGCGCCCCCCAGCCCTATCAACCAGGGCAGCATGTCTCCCCTATTATCTCGCTGAAAACTACACGCCCTGTTGTCAACCTTTTTTGGTCTTTTTCTCCGACTTTTACTTGTATATTCTAATTACCTTTCTTTTGCTCGCTCTGTTAAATGTTTTTAGAAAATAAATAAAATGGTTTTCCAAAGCAGTGTTTTGGCTTTAGTTTTACGGGAGGCCAGTGCTCATCTTATGGGCCAGCCGGGATGATGTAATGACGCCATCTCACTCGTCCTTTCAAGTGGAAGGGGAACCTAACTTAAAGTCATGATAGCAGGCTGGGACTGAATGTGTAGAGGCGACACGTGATCGACAATGTCCTTATGGGATGTAGGAACACGCTTAAATTAGGCGAAAGGGCTTGAGCCAGAAGGGGTCCTGCAAGACTTTGAAAGTCAGATTTGTCGCATTTTTTTCAATGACTGCTGACAATGAACTGATGAATGTATTTGCACATATTGGCACATCCAGCGGCAGCTTGTTGCAGACGGAGAACAGAGTTATACTTGCTGGCCTAGGATTGAATGGAGTGTTCTCAAACTTTTTAGTGCTGTAACCGAGGGGCTTCAGAAACCGAAGAAAAGACGTTATCCAATGTATAAACTGACCTTTACTCATCAGAATCTTTAAAGATGACATGAATATGTACGTTTTTGGACATATGCAGTACATTGGAGCAGCTTACCGGTAGAAGGCAGAAGGCATGGTGTATGTTTGAACCGTTTATAAATAGTTTGGTTTTACGTCGTTTTAGCAATATTTCAGCAATATCACAACGGGGGCCACTAGAAATGGTCTTCACACACTGTACCTCTGTAGGAAATCGAACCTGGATCTTCCGCGTGACGAGCGAACGCATTACCCACTAGGCTACCCCACCGCCCCGTTTAACAATAGTTCCTATCAGTACTATTTTTACTCCTTTGTGCATTGCTATTACCGATTTCGGGACCATAAATGGCTTCCTATGTTAAGTATCCATCTATGTTATCTTGTCACTTTAGTTGTATATAAGTAAGCACTCTGCTTCCAAGCTTTCATTCATGTGATAAAATAAAGTATTGTTTTAAGAACAATTAATGATTTGACTGTCCTATGGAAGCCTATTGGTGCCACCTACCAACTTCTTCAATAACAAGGCTTGCATCATAAAGTGAGGTAAAAGAATCATTTACATAGATGTAAGTTTCAAGTAGGTAGATGTTTTCACCATGACACCGCCACGCTTGCATACTGCCTCGTGGAGTTGGAAATACGATCTTTACGACGTGACATGCTGCTCAGGAACAAAGGCATGACGTCACAGGTCGATTAGTGGGACATACATACTGTTTTGCAATTGTACCTACTGTACACGTGTTTACCAATGGCACAACATGTCAGCTTGCACATAAGGATAATATACAGGAGATTGCTTACAATGATTTACTAACGGAAAATAGGTCAGTCTGCTTCCTGTAAAGTGGTGAAAATGTTTTGATATTGAAACTAACATTGTACTTTGTCATTGTTTATGTATATCAACTTTAGTTATAATAAATGCATCAACACAATCTATACCAGGCAACAGGAAACAGATAACTTGTCCTGAAAGGGTGGCGGTGTAACAACACGAGTGTCAGTGTCGGGTGTGACCACCATTTGCTTTGAAACAGCCGAAACACATGGGATACATGGGGTTTGTTGCCCAAAATGTCATCAGAACTTTGGCACAACTGAGCTAGCGTATGCGGCTGGTTCTGGTCCTGTCGTATGCGTAGCTCCATTGCATCCCAGACATTAAGTTTGGGGATGGATCTTGGCAGAAGATCAAAGCTATGCTGCCACGAAAGTCTTGCAGCACTGAAACAACTGGAGAGGCAGTATTTTGTTGCAACGTGACGTTTTGTCCTGGCATGTGCACAAAGAGCGAAACATGACCTTGGACGATGTCGTTCCGGTGGCATATCATTCCAATTGCCATTAACATTGATTAGTTGATGCCGATATTAAACATAACACATCCACACCAAAAGTGACAAGCAACGCAAGTGTCACTCAAGCCTTCTCCTGGGCACCTGGAGATCCATGCGCGACCATCACTGCTGTCTAGATAAAACCTGAACTCACCCGGGAACAATACACAGTCTTGTCTCCTGAACCTCAGACACTGTCAACATACAGTGTTGTCTCCTGAACCTCAGACACTGTCAGCATACAGCCTTGTCTCATGAACCTTAGACACTGTCAGCATACAGCCTTGTCTCATGAACCTAAGACACTGTCAACATACAGTCTTGTCTCATGAACCTCAAACACTGTCAGCATACAGCCTTGTCTCATGAACTTCAGACACTGTCAGCATACAGCCTTGTCTCATGAACCTCAGACACTGTCAGCATACAGCCTTGTCTCATGAACCTCAGACACTGTCCGCATACAGCCTTGTCTCATGAACCTCAGACACTGTCCGCATACAGCCTTGTCTCATGAACCTCAGACACTGTCAGCATACAGCCTTGTCTCATGAACCTCAGACACTGTCCGCATACAGCCTTGTCTCCTGAACCTCAAACACTGTCCGCATACAGCCTTGTCTCATGAACCTCAGACACTGTCAGCATACAGCCTTGTCTCATGAACCTCAGACACTGTCAACATACAGCCTTGTCTCATGAACCTCAGACACTGTCACTGTCAGCATCAACATACAACCTTGTCTCCTGAACCTCAGACACTGTCAACATACAACCTTGCCTCATGAGCCTCAGACACTGTCAACATACAACCTTGTCTCCTGAACCTCAGACACTGTCAACATACAGCCTTGTCTCATGAACATCAGACACTGTCAGCATACAGTCTTCTCTCCTGAGCCTCAGACACTGTCAACATACAGCCTTGTCTCATGAACCTCAGACACTGTCAGCATACAGTCTTGTCTCATGAACCTCAGACACTGTCAGCATACAGCCTTGTCTCATGAACCTCAGACACTGTCAACATACAACCTTGTCGTTATCCGTCTGGGGCGGCGGGGTAGCCTAGTGGTAAAAGCGTTCGCTCGTCAAGCCGAAGACCCGGGTTCGATTCCCCACATGGTTGAGTAAAGGTCAGTTTAAACATTGGATAACGCCTTTCCTTCGGTTTGTAATGCCCCTCGGTAACATCCCTGGAAAGTGTAAAAACACTCCATCCAATCCACGGCCAGTGACTACAACACAGTATGGTTCCACAATCATGTCTCCTGCTGGAACAAGCTGCTGATGGATATGCCATTGATATTTGCAAATGCATTCATCAGTTCATTGTCAGCAGGGCGGTGGGGTTGCCTTGTGGATAAAGCATCGCTCGTCACGCCGAAGACCCGGGTTCGATTCCCCACATGGGTACAATGTGTGGAGCCCATTTCTGGTGTTCCTCGCCTTGATGTTGCTGAAATATTGCTAGAAGCGGCGTAAAATTAAACTCACTCACTTTGCAGCTTTGGTACTGCGTCACTGATGAAGCTGAAATCCGGCATGCAGGTTCCTTACTATGCAGACATCTGATCTTGTTCCTGTCAGTGTTGGTTTCTGTTGTACACAGTTTTTCAGGTATTCAAAATATTAAACTTTCTCTTTTACCTCTTGTAACTTTGTGTGAATGAAAAATGACAAGGGGATCCAAGTTTGTTCAAAGTATACCTATTGGCACTAAACTTTTCAATCTTTAAAGATGTAGCAATATGTTTTCTTTACCTCGCAGTACTTTCAACCATTTGCACCAAATTAAGGTTAAAGCGCCTTGCACGTATAACTTTATAAATAAGGTGAGTTACAGGGCCTTGAACCCGTGAAGGACCGGGTTAGAATGAACCTTCAGTAACCCATACTTGCCGTAAGAGGCGACTAACGGGATCGGGTGGTCAGGCTCACTGGCTTGGCTGACACAAATCATCGGTGACCAATTGCGCAGATCGATGCTCATGCTGTTGGTCACGGGATTGTCTGGTCCAGACTCGATTGTTTACAGACTGCCGCCATATAGGCGGAATATTGCTGAGTGCGGCGTAAAACAACAAACACAAACCCGACAAAAGGTTAGGAAAGGTCACAGCCATGTTTGGTACCAAAACAGGGACAATTAGGTCAAGCATATTCTTTTGTACAAAACATTATCGCCGCCGTCGGTTGTCGAATTCAGAATGGAATGGAGACGCATGGCCCCGTAGTGAGTTTACGCCGCACTCAGATCTACTTAGTTGGGATTTGAAGACATGTGTCAACCAAGACAGCGATTCCGCCACCTTTCCACATGCATGGGTTGCTGAACCTCTAACCCAGATCTTCACGGGTACAATTGGCAGGTAGATCACGAAGCTGTCACGATTCATGTATAGAATATAAGCCCAGCATTGTCCTCATTCAACGAGTGCTTACGTCACGCACAGCTATTTGCATGAATATCGACTGCGCCAGGCTGTTCCTTTGTAAGTCCGCCGCTGACAGCGAGGCTGTACCTATCCGTTATATATAGCTATTACTCAGGTACCCGAGCACTTCTTGTCAGCTTCTCCTGACAGGCGAGAAACAGTGACATTGCAGTTTTCAACCATGGCGAAGAACGGACACAACATCGCTCACGGGGTAATCTCAGGAATTGTTTTAATTGCTGGTGAGTATTTAGACTAAACACTGATAACAGTATAATAAGGATATCGACCTCAATACCTAGGGAACATGTTGACATGAGTTTGTTTACCTGGACGTGTGTGAGTGTGCATCGATTGACATTTACACATTGAACCGGGCCACACTGGAGGGGTTGTATAATGGTGCGTTGGGAAGTGATAGACGCAGGCTCTTAAATTCGTTGTTACTTGAAGTCTACATGGCTCAAATCCTCCTGGCGAAGAGTGAATTCTGATTTTAGCAGAAACTTGTTTTTATGAAATGTCTTTTGATGCTTTTAATCACCAAAAAGAAAAAAAAGAAATGAAAAACAAACAAAAACAAACTGTAAGTGGTGTGCATAGTCTGTTTTCACTTTCAGTTAGCGATATTATACCCAGAGCTGGGTCTTGGTTACCACTCAAAGACACGTCCACGTGTTTTTATTTTTATAATACTTGAAGAAAGACTTAAAAAAAGGTTTAAATTTTTTTCAGCCTTCAATAAACCATTTTATTTTTACACAAATATACCCGCGACAGATTATCTTTTTCCGATCTTTCTGGAATGAGTGGTCGTTACATGGACACGAACTACCATAAAAGAATTCTTTCAGTTTGAACCTAGTTCACCTTGAGTTAAATTCATTGATAGTCCTCTCTATGGGAACTAGTATACACCTTTAAATATTCATAGTATCAAAATGGTCGCAGTTCGATTTAATCCCCTTTGCAATCTCTGACTCATCAAACAATTTTCTCCGAAGTCATTGACATTTTTTTATGCCTGTGTTGTAGCCGAAAGTATACAATGTTCTTTGCTTTTACCAAATATTTTCTCTGACTGTGGTAATAGTTTTGTTGCTTTTATTCATGCAAATCGGACCAGAATCGGTTGGTTAAATCCGAAGAGATCGATATATATATATCACTATTATGAGACGGGGTGGTTAGGTACATGAGTAGCGTTTTAAAGCATAATTACCACAATGTTTTAAGGCATGACGAGGAGTCTTGTGATTCGTGATCACGTGAAAGGGATGTGTTATTTAGGTCAGTTTCTGACTAAGGTTACCGTGTTCAATGGGCAAAACCAGTCAGGCGGAACCGAACCCAGTCAAACCGCTGTCCTGCGGTGGAAAACATACCGGCAGTGTCACACCACAACCAGCCCTAGGTGTATTCATAGCTTATAGACAGGCCTAGGTGTATTCATAGCTTATAGACAGGCCTGAGTGTATTCATAGCTTATAGACAGGCCTAGGTGTATTCATAGCTTATAGACAGGCCTGAGTGTAGTCATAGCTTATAGACAGGCCTAGGTGTATTCATAGCTTATAGACAGGCCTGAGTATATTCATAGCTTATAGACAGGCCTAGGTGTATTCATAGCTTATAGACAGGCCTAGGTGTATTCATAGCTTATAGACAGGCCTGGGTGTATTCATAGCTTATAGACAGGCCTGAGTGTATTCATAGCTTATAGACAGGCCTGGGTGTAGTCATAGCTTATAGACAGGCCTGAGTATATTCATAGCTTATAGACAGACCTGGGTGTATTCATAGCTTATAGACAGACCTGGGTGTATTCATAGCTTATAGACAGACCTGGGTGTATTCATAGCTTATAGACAGACCTGAGTGTATTCATAGCTTATAGACAGACCTGAGTGTATTCATAGCTTATAGACAGACCTGAGTGTATTCATAGCTTATAGACAGACCTGGTTGTATTCATAGCTTATAGACAGGCCTGAGTGTATTCATAGCTTATAGACAGGCCTGAGTGTAGTCATAGCTTATAGACAGACCTGTGTGTATTCATAGCTTATAGACAGACCTGGGTGTATTCATAGCTTATAGACAGACCTGGGTGTATTCATAGCTTATAGACAGGCCTGAGTGTATTCATAGCTTATAGACAGGCCTAGGAGTGTATTCATAGCTTATAGACAGGCCTGAGTGTATTCATAGCTTATAGACAGGCCTGAGTGTATTCATAGCTTATAGACAGACCTAGGTGTATTTATAGATGATAGACAGACCTGGGTGTATTCATATCTTATAGACAGACCTGAGTGTATTCATAGCTTATAGACAGACCTGAGTGTATTCATAGCTTATAGACAGACCTGGGTGTATTCATATCTTATTGACAGACCTGAGTGTATTCATAGCTTATAGTTAGACCTGAGTGTATTCATAGCTTATAGACAGGCCTGAATGTATTCATAGCTTATAGACAGGCCTGAGTGTATTCATAGCTTATAGACAGACCTGAGTGTATTCATAGCTTATAGACAGACCTGGGTGTATTAATGGCTTATAGACAGTCCTGAGTGTATTCATAGCTTATAGACAGACCTAGGTGTATTCATAGCTTATAGAGAGATCTGGGTGTGTTCATAGCTTATAGACAGTCCTGAGTGTATTCATAGCTAATAGACAGAACTGATTGTATTCATAGCTTATAGACAGACCTAGGTGTATTCATAGCTTATAGACAGACCTGAGTGTATTCATAGCTTATAGACATAGACAGACCTATAGACAGAGTGTATTCATAGCTTATAGACAGACCTAGGTGTATTCATAGCTTACAGACAGACCTAGGTGTATTCATAGCTTATAGACAGACCTGAGTGTATTCATAGCTTATAGACAGACCTGGGTGTATTCATAGCTTATAGACAGACCTGAGTGTATTCATAGCTTATAGACAGACCTGGGTGTATTCATAGCTTATAGACAACCTAGGTGTATTCATAGCTTATAGACAGACCTGAGTGTATTCATAGAATATAGACAGACCTAGGTGTATTAATAGCTTATAGACATACCTAGGTGTATTAATAGCTTATAGACAGTCCTGAGTGTATTCATAGCTTATAGACAGATCTGGGTGTATTCATAGCTTATAGACAGACCTGGGTGTATTCATAGCTTATAGACAGACCTAGGTGTATTCATAGCTTATAGACAGACCTAGGTGTATTCATAGCTTATAGACAGACCTGAGTGTATTCATAGCTTATAGACAGACCTGGGTGTATTCATAGCTTATAGACAGACCTAGGTGTATTCATAGCTTATAGACAGACCTGTGTGTATTCATAGCTTATAGACAGATCTAGATGTATTCATAGTTTATAAACTGACCTGAGTGTATTCATAGAATATTGACAGACCTAGGTGTATTCATAGATTATAGACAGGCCTAGGTGTATTCATAGCTTATAGACAGGCCTGAGTGTATTCATAGCTTATAGACAGACCTGAGTGTATTCATAGCTTATAGACAGACCTGGGTGTATTCATAGCTTATAGACAGACCTGGGTGTATTCATAGCTGATAGACAGACCTGAGTGTATTCATAGCTTATAGACAGACCTGAGTGTATTCATAGCTTATAGACAGACCTAGGTGTATTCATAGCTTATAGACAGACCTGGGTGTATTCATAGCTTATAGACAGGCCTGAGTGTATTCATAGCTTCAAGACAGAGCTAGGTATATTCATATATTATACATATCTAGGTGTATTCATAGTTTATAGACAGACCTGAGTGTATTCATAGCTTGTAGACAGACCTGAGTGTATTCATAGCTTATAGACAGACCTAGGTGTATTCATGTTTTATAGACAGACCTGAGTGTATTCATAGCTTATAGACAGGACTGAGTGTATTCATAGCTTATAGACAGACCTGAGTGTATTCATAGCTTATAGACAGACCTGAGTGTATTCATAGCTTATAGACAGACCTGGGTGTATTCATAGCTTATAGACAGACCTGAGTGTGTTCATAGCTTATAGACAGACCTGAGTGTATTCATAGCTTATAGACAGACCTGGGTGTATTCATAGCTTATAGACAGACCTGGGTGTATTCATAGCTTATAGACAGACCTAGGTGTATTCATAGCTTATAGACAGGCCTAGGTGTATTCATAGCTTATAGACAGACCTGAGTGTATTCATAGCTTATAGACAAGCCTGAGTGTATTCATAGCTTATAGACAGACCTGAGTGTATTCATAGCTTATAGACAGACCTGAGTGTATTCATAGCTTATAGACAGACCTGGGTGTATTCATAGCTTATAGACAGACCTAGGTGTATTCATAGCTTATAGACAGACCTGGGTGTATTCATAGCTTATAGACAGACCTGGGTGTATTCATAGCTTATAGACAGACTGAGTGTATTCATAGCTTATAAACAGGACCTAGGGGTGTATTCATAGCTTACAGACAGACCTGAGTGTATTCATAGCTTATAGACAGACCTGAGTGTATTCATAGCTTATAGGCAGACCTGGGTGTATTCATAGCTTATAGACAGACCTGAGTGTATTCATAGCTTATAGACAGACCTGGGTGTATTCATAGCTTAAAGACAGAGCTAGGTATATTCATAGATTATACAGATCTAGATGTATTCATAGTTTATAGACAGACCTGAGTGTATTCATAGAATATAGACAGACCTAGGGTATTCATAGCTTATAAACAGACTTCAGTGTATGCATACAATATAGCACATGTGAATGCACTGATGTGCAGGACTAGTGATTTGCTGTTTGTGAATGACTAAATACTATATATAACACATCAACTCCGCAATAGTAGGGCCAGGAAGGTGTTTATTTGTTTTCAGTGAATCACTGAACACACATTATTTAAATAATCCACTTAGCAGCAAAACGGAAGTAAAACGTGTTACTTTTTCATAATTGAACTTATAATTGACGTTTTGATGGACATGAGTATTTGCGAACCGTGAATATCATATGGGTGGTGTTTGAGGTTATTGAGGATTTATGCCGCTATCTATGTATACTGTTTGTGTCTTGAGTTAATAAGAATGGTAGTCATCCTCTTATTTAGTTATTAGCATGCGTTTTGCGAAAAAGCAATATTTGTTAATATATCTTCCGTTTACGGGTTCCCTCGATTGGAGCCTTAAGCCACATCTAGAAAATACAACGGCTACGCCCCATGGGAATGTTGGTTACAATTAGTGCCGGGTAACCGATGATGGTCGTTAGAAACCATTTAATGGTTAGACTTGGATCGACTCAACGGCTCTGATCGATGCTTATGACTCGCGTGTATGTCTGGCCAGGTTATAGGCCATCGTTATACAGTTGTTGTTTTGCCATGTGTTACAATAATTAACAACTTGCTGTGTATCTATGGGACATTCCCTTAATTTGTAGTTGCCAGTTTGATTGGCTAAGCTACTAGGTCTGCTGAACCAATCAGAATGCGAGTTACAAACCCGTTTCAATGTATAGTTGGCAATACCAGTAACAAGTGCCACTGATTATAACCGAGTTTGAGAGAAATTCAGACTAGAAATAACTATCTGACTAACAAACAGAAATCTCTAAAATATTTTGATGGAAAGGAAATTTTAATGTTAATTGAAACTAGCGATGGTTTTGGTATCTAGTCAATACGAGTTACCTTCCCTGATGTCGGTGTTTGATCAGTCGGGAAAATGCCAAAGAAAGTAAAATGCGGGTAATTTGAGAATTCAAGAACCGCGAGAATTGATACAGGTTTTATCGAAGACCACCAAAATGTTAGCCCTGAAGGTACCGTGTATGAAGCCAGGTAGATATGTAGATCTGGCCACCAGTATGTGTTGTGTAACCCACGTTCTACTCCAGGGATCATGAGTTATGAAGCCAGGTAGATATGTAGATCTGGCCACCAGTATGTGTTGTGTAACCCACGTTCTACTCCAGGGATCATGAGTTATGAAGCCAGGTAGATATGTAGATCTGACCACCAGTATGTGTTGTGTAACCCACGTTCTACTCCAGGTATGAAGCCAGGTAGATATGTAGATCTGACCACCAGTATGCGTTGTGTAACCCACGTTCTACTCCAGGGATCATGAGTTATGAAGCCAGGTAGATATGTAGATCTGACCACCAGTATGCGTTGTGTAACCCACGTTCTACTCCAGGGATCATGAGTTATGAAGCCAGGTAGATATGTAGATCTGACCACCAGTATGCGTTGTGTAACCCACGTTCTACTCCAGGGATCATGAGTTATGAAGCCAGGTAGATATGTAGATCTGACCACCAGTATGCGTTGTGTAACCCACGTTCTACTCCAGGGATCATGAGTTATGAAGCCAGGTAGATATGTAGATCTGGCCACCAGTATGTGTTGTGTAACCCACGTTCTACTCCAGGGATCATGAGTTATGAAGCCAGGTAGATATGTAGATCTGGCCACCAGTATGTGTTGTGTAACCCACGTTCTACTCCAGGGATCATGAGTTATGAAGCCAGGTAGATATGTAGATCTGACCACCAGTATGTGTTGTGTAACCCACGTTCTACTCCAGGGATCATGAGTTATGAAGCCAGGTAGATATGTAGATCTGACCACCAGTATGCGTTGTGTAACCCACGTTCTACTCCAGGGATCATGAGTTATGAAGCCAGGTAGATATGTAGATCTGACCACCAGTATGTGTTGTGTAACCCACGTTCTACTCCAGGGATCATGAGTTATGAAGCCAGGTAGATATGTAGATCTGACCACCAGTATGCGTTGTGTAACCCACGTTCTACTCCAGGGATCATGAGTTATGAAGCCAGGTAGATGTGTAGATCTGACCACCAGTATCTGTTGTGTAACCCACGTTCTATTCCGGGGATCATGAGTTATGAAGCCAGGTAGATATGTAGATCTGACCACCAGTATCTGTTGTGTAACCCACGTTCTATTCCGGGGATCATGAGTTATGAAGCCAGGTAGATGTGTAGATCTGACCACCAGTATGTGTTGTGTAACCCACGTTCTATTCCGGGGATCATGAGTTATGAAGCCAGGTAGATGTGTAGATCTGACCACCAGTATGTGTTGTGTAACCCACGTTCTACTCCAGGGATCATGAGTTATGAAGCCAGGTAGATATGTAGATCTGACCACCAGTATGCGTTGTGTAACCCACGTTCTATTCCGGGGATCATGAGTTATGAAGCCAGGTAGATGTGTAGATCTGACCACCAGTATCTGTTGTGTAACCCACGTTCTATTCCGGGGATCATGAGTTATGAAGCCAGGTAGATGTGTAGATCTGACCACCAGTATCTGTTGTGTAACCCACGTTCTATTCCAGGGATCATGAGTTATGAAGCCAGGTAGATATGTAGATCTGACCACCAGTATCTGTTGTGTAACCCACGTTCTATTCCAGGGATCATGAGTTATGAAGCCAGGTAGATGTGTGTAGATCTGACCACCAGTATCTGTTGTGTAACCCACGTTCTATTCCGGGGATCATGAGTTATGAAGCCAGGTAGATATGTAGATCTGACCACCAGTATCTGTTGTGTAACCCACGTTCTATTCCGGGGATCATGAGTTATGAAGCCAGGTAGATGTGTAGATCTGACCACCAGTATCTGTTGTGTAACCCACGTTCTACTCCAGGGATCATGAGTTATGAAGCCAGGTAGATATGTAGATCTGACCACCAGTATGCGTTGTGTAACCCACGTTCTATTCCGGGGATCATGAGTTATGAAGCCAGGTAGATGTGTAGATCTGACCACCAGTATCTGTTGTGTAACCCACGTTCTATTCCGGGGATCATGAGTTATGAAGCCAGGTAGATGTGTAGATCTGACCACCAGTATCTGTTGTGTAACCCACGTTCTATTCCGGGGATCATGAGTTATGAAGCCAGGTAGATATGTAGATCTGACCACCAGTATCTGTTGTGTAACCCACGTTCTATTCCAGGGATCATGAGTTATGAAGCCAGGTAGATGTGTAGATCTGACCACCAGTATCTGTTGTGTAACCCACGTTCTATTCCGGGGATCATGAGTTATGAAGCCAGGTAGATATGTAGATCTGGCCACCAGTATGTGTTGTGTAACCCACGTTCTACTCCAGGGATCATGAGTTATGAAGCCAGGTAGATGTGTAGATCTGACCACCAGTATGTGTTGTGTAACCCACGTTCTACTCCAGGGATCATGAGTTATGAAGCCAGGTAGATATGTAGATCTGACCACCAGTATGCGTTGTGTAACCCACGTTCTATTCCGGGGATCATGAGTTATGAAGCCAGGTAGATGTGTAGATCTGACCACCAGTATGTGTTGTGTAACCCACGTTCTATTCCGGGGATCATGAGTTATGAAGCCAGGTAGATGTGTAGATCTGACCACCAGTATCTGTTGTGTAACCCACGTTCTACTCCAGGGATCATCCTGTGCATCGTGGTCAGCGTGGGCGTCCACAAGGTGGAAAAGTTGTTTGGAAACTGGGAGCGACCTTTCGGCAACGATGGACTTGAAGTTCCAGAACGTGAGAGAGACGATTTCCGCATGGACAGCGAAGAACATGAACATCGCCACCGACCAGGACATGCTCATCATCACGAGCACCACCGTAGACATCATGGATTTATGATGCTATGGGCTGTTGGCTTTGCCGTAAGTTTCACCCAGTCACAAACTACTGTGTAGAAGAAAAAGACCCCGACATTCTGGCGAACTTCTGTTTTATTTTCTAATTCGTCATACTATCTGATGCTTAGGATATCCTGACACCAAGTTCTACTGTTTCAGTACATCCCGAAATCATGTCGTAACTCACTACATCCTGGCATCGTGTTTTACTCTTTCAGTACATCCTGCCTGGCCTCTTCGGAGTCATCTCAGCCTTCACGAAGAAGAAGGGAGTGGTAAGTCTAGCTTCCTTCATGACGTCTTAGCTCTTACTGTTCACTGTCCTCCTGTACATAGTATAGTTGTCTCTGTCCTCCTGTACATAACATACCAGTGACCAGACCTCATAAGTATAGTTGTCTCTGTCCTCCTGTACATAACATAGCAGTGACCAGACCTCATAAGTATAGTTGTCTCTGTCCTCCTGTACATAACATAGCAGTGACCAGACCTCATAAGTATATTGTCATAGCATAACATAGCAGTGACCAGACCTCATAAGTATAGTTGTCTCTGTCCTCCTGTATATAACATAGCATAGACCTCAGTTGTCTCTGTCCTCCTGTACATAACATAGCAGTGACCAGACCTCATAAGTATAGTTGTCTCTGTCCTCCTGTACATAACATAGCAGTGACCAGACCTCATAAGTATAGTTGTCTCTGTCCTCCTGTACATAACATAGCAGTGACCAGACCTCATAAGTATAGTTGTCTCTGTCCTCCTGTACATAACATAGCAGTGACCAGAACTCATAAGTATAGTTGTCTCTGTCCTAATATGCTTAGATTACAATATAGACATGAGTATTCTTCACTCATATTGTGTTCTATATCCTCCAGTTCATCACCCACATGGTGTTCTATATCCTCCAGTACATCACCCACATGGTGTTCTATATCCTCCAGTACATCACTCACATGGTGTTTTATTGTCTCCAGTACCTCACTAACATAGTGTTCTATTGTCTCCAGTACCTCACTAACATAGTGTTCTATTGTCTCCAGTACATCACTAACATGGTGCTATTGTCTCCAGTACATCACTCACATGGTGCTATTGTCTCCAGTACTTCACTCACATAGTGTTCTTCTGACTCAAGTACATCACTCACATAGTGTTCTATTGTCCCCAGAACCTCACTCACATATTGTTCTATTGTCTCCAGTACATCACTCACATGGTGTTCTATTGTGTCCAGAACATCACTCACATGGTGTTCTATTGTCTCGAGTACCTCACTTACATGGTGTTCTATTGTCTCCCTTACCTCACCCACATAGTGTTCTATTGTCTCCCTTGTCTCACTCACATAGTGTTCTATTGTCTCCCTTGTCTCACTCACATAGTGTTCTATTGTCTCCAGTACCTCACCCACATAGTGTTCTATTGTCTCCTGTACCTCACTCACATAGTGTTCTATTGACTCAAGTACATCACTCACATAGTGTTCTATTGTCTCCAGAACCTCACTCACATAGTGTTCTATTGTCTCCAGTACCTCACTCAGATAGTGTTCTATTGTCTCCAGTACATAACTCACATAGTGTTCTATTTTCTCCAGTACCTCACTCAGATAGTGTTCTATTGTCTCCAGTACATCACTCACATAGTGTTCTATTGGCTCCAGTACATCAACTCACATAGTGTTCTATTGTCTCCAGTACCTCACTCACATAGTGTTCTATTGTCTCCAGTACCTCACTCACATAGTGTTCTATTGTCCCCCTTACCTCACTCACATGGTGTTCTATTGTCTCCAGTACATCAGCCACATGGTGTTCTATGTTTTATGTGTTCACACTGTTCCTGTTCTCCCTTCCAGTACATCAGCCACATGGTGTTCTATGTTTCATGTGTTCACACTGTTCCTGTTCTCCCTTCCAGTACATCAGCCACATGGTGTTCTATGTTTCATGTGTTCACACTGTTCCTGTTCTCCCTTCCAATACATCACCCACATGGTGATCTATGTTTCATGTGTTCACACTGTTCCTGTTCTCTATTCCAGTAGATCACCCACGTGGTGTTCTATTGTTTCCCTTCCAGTACATCAGCCACATGGTGTTTTATGTTTCATGTGTTCACACTGTTCCTGTTCTCCCTTCCAGTACATCATCCACATGGTGATCTATGTTTCATGTGTTCACACTGTTCCTGTTCTCCTTCCAGTACATCACCCACATGGTGTTCTATGTTTCATGTGTTCACACTGTTCCTGTTCTCCCTTCCAGTACATCACCCACATGGTGTTCTATGTTTCATGTGTTCACACTGTTCCTGTTCTCCCTTCCAATACATCACCCACATGGTGATCTATGTTTCATGTGTTCACACTGTTCCTGTTCTCTCTTCCAGTAGATCACCCACGTGGTGTTCTATTGTTTCCCTTCCAGTACATCACCCACATGGTGTTTTATGTTTCATGTGTTCACACTGTTCCTGTTCTCTCTTCCAGTACATCAGCCACATGGTGTTCTATGTTTCATGTGTTCACACTGTTCCTGTTCTCCCTTCCAGTACATCATCCACATGGTGATCTGTTTCATGTGTTCACACTGTTCCTGTTCTCTCTTCCAGTACATCACCCACATGGTGATCTATGTTTCATGTGTTCACACTGTTCCTGTTCTCTCTTCCAGTACATCACCCACATGGTGTTCTATGTTTCATGTGTTCCTGTTCTCTCTTCCAGTACATCACCCACATGGTGTTCTATGTTTCATATGTTCCTGTTCTCCCTTCCAGTACATCACCCACATGGTGTTCTATGTTTCATGTGTTCACACTGTTCCTGTTCTCCCTTCCAATACATCACCCACATGGTGATCTATGTTTCATGTGTTCACACTGTTCCTGTTCTCTCTTCCAGTAGATCACCCACGTGGTGTTCTATTGTTTCCCTTCCAGTACATCAGCCACATGGTGTTCTATGTTTCATGTGTTCACACTGTTCCTGTTCTCCCTTCCAATACATCACCCACATGGTGATCTATGTTTCATGTGTTCACACTGTTCCTGTTCTCTCTTCCAGTAGATCACCCACGTGGTGTTCTATTGTTTCCCTTCCAGTACATCAGCCACATGGTGTTTTATGTTTCATGTGTTCACACTGTTCCTGTTCTCCTTCCAGTACATCATCCACATGGTGATCTATGTTTCATGTGTTCACACTGTTCCTGTTCTCCTTCCAGTACATCACCCACATGGTGTTCTATGTTTCATGTGTTCACACTGTTCCTGTTCTCCCTTCCAGTACATCACCCACATGGTGTTCTATGTTTCATGTGTTCACACTGTTCCTGTTCTCCCTTCCAATACATCACCCACATGGTGATCTATGTTTCATGTGTTCACACTGTTCCTGTTCTCTCTTCCAGTAGATCACCCACGTGGTGTTCTATTGTTTCCCTTCCAGTACATCAGCCACATGGTGTTTTATGTTTCATGTGTTCACACTGTTCCTGTTCTCCTTCCAGTACATCACCCACATGGTGTTCTATGTTTCATGTGTTCACACTGTTCCTGTTCTCTCTTCCAGTACATCACCCACATGGTGTTCTATGTTTCATGTGTTCACACTGTTCCTGTTCTCTCTTCCAGTACATCACCCACATGGTGTTCTATGTTTCATGTGTTCACACTGTTCCTGTTCTCTCTTCCAGTACATCACCCACATGGTGTTCTATGTTTCATGTGTTCCTGTTCTCCCTTCCAGTACATCACCCACATGGTGTTCTATGTTTCATGTGTTCCTGTTCTCCCTTCCAGGACATCACCCACATGGTGTTCTATTGTTCATGTGTTCGCACTTTTCCTATTCTCCCTTCCAGTACATCACCGACATGGTGTTTTATGTTTCATGTGTTCACACTGTTCCTGTTCTCTCTTCCAGTACATCACCCACATGGTGTTTTATGTTTCATGTGTTCACACTGTTCCTGTTCTCTCTTCCAGTTCATCACCCACATGGTGTTCTATTGTCTCCAGTACATCACCCACATTGTGTTCTATGTTTCATGTGTTCAGACTGTTGCTGTTCTCCCTTCCAGTACATCACCCACATTGTGTTCTATGGTTCATGTGTTCACACTGTTGCTTTTCTCCCTTCCAGTACATCACCCACATGGTGTTCTATGTTTCATGTGTTCCTGTTCTCTCTTCCAGTACATCACCCACATGGTGTTCTATGTTTCATGTGTTCCTGTTCTCTCTTCCAGTACATCACCCACATGGTGTTCTATGTTTCATGTGTTCGCACTGTTCCTATTCTCTCTTCCAGTACATCACCCACATGGTGTTCTATGTTTCATGTGTTCCTGTTCTCTCTTCCAGTACATCACCCACATGGTGTTCTATTGTGCTCCCTTCCAGTACATCACCCACATGGTGATCTATGTTTCATGTGTTCCTGTTCTCTCTTCCAGTACATCACCCACATGGTGTTTTATGTTTCATGTGTTCACACTGTTGCTGTTCTCCCTTCCAGTACATCACCCACATGGTGTTCTATGTTTCATGTGTTCGTGTTCTCTCTTCCAGTACATCACCCACATGGTGTTCAGCATCATGACCCTCCTCGTCATGGGAATCGCCTTCGTTGTGGGAGTCGTGGCCTTGGGTAGCTTGGCCGTCTCCCACCCCAACCAGTGTACTCCTCTAGGAGAGAAGTGTCAATGCACGTGAGTGTTCAACTGTAGTGGTTACGTGCAATCTGTGCCTGTGATTTGTCAAAACAGTTTGAAAAACAAGCTCATTTGTAAAAACACTTGTAAAACAGTTTGCTCCAGAAAATACTTACAAATACTTTGTGTCAGTTTTTACATAATATTTTAGAATATTGCCACTGTATGCTATATGGCCTGACAGACGTGTTATGGAGAAAATAACTTGTTCGGCTCAGAGCAAAATAGGAGAAAGGTCCATCCTGACTGAGTGTTTATAGTTTTTTAAGTCATTCTTTTCTTTTGAATGAATGAGGTTGACCAAGGCTTCCAGAGCCATAGGTTACATCAATGCCGGCGTTAGTTGAAATACCCATTTTGAGTCGTGGACCTGCTTCGTACTACCAATATATACCTTTCGTCAAGCGGCAGAAGTGGCGGGTCATTTAAGAAACACAATTCAGCTGTGTGTAGCGCATACTCCGCTTATTTACTTTTATATATCTATTGTAACATTACAGATCGGAAGATATGTACGAGCCGTTGACCCTCGAAATGACCTGTGACAACCTCCACTGCCTCTACGTCATGTGCATCATCGTTGTCCTCGTCGTCGTCTCCGGCTGGATACTCACCCTCGTCAGCACCATCCTCTCCGGCGTCCTCATCTGCAGGCGGGAGGTAAGCTGCGTCCTTTCCCCAGTGTCAGCCCATGGCGTCAAACACTTCCTCTGCCCCGGGATTTGGGGCAGAGAGATCCATAGCTGCCTGAATAGCCGACTAAGTAGATCTGCTGGTCAAGCCGCTGTCTTTATTGACTGCGTGTCATGTTACCCGATGGCGTAAATCGCTGCTCCCAATCACTGGATTATCTCGTCCGGAGTCAATCATATTAAATTCGTCGTCACACGACGGGAGTACTTCTGTCTGCAGCTTTAAGCAACAAACAACAACGGGTTGTTTATAAATGACCTATCCCACTGTTGTCGATAAGATCGTTTCTAATCATTTCAACCTTATTCAGATCAGATTTCTTGTATTGACGTAACTCGTTAGTGTGTCAACAGACAGTAACATGTGACTGCAAACAACTCTTATTTGACTTTTAGACAATATTGAATAGACGCAAATCCATATATTTCCAGTCTGCCGGTGGTGTCGTCATTCAGAAGACCCCCATGGCTCCCGCGGTCATCCACAGCAGTGTGCTTGGGTTCGGGGATGGCGAGAAGAAGGGACTTCCCCAGACCCACGACGCCGCCAAGCTGGTTACAAACATGGAGATTTAGACACTCCATTTTGGCGACGATCGTCTTTAAATATCCAAGCTTTCTTTCTTTTTTACCTAATGTCCTGTTAATACTGAAAACTATTTTGCCAAGTTGGTATTATACAAGTTGTATCAATGATCTGATTGAAATCTCACTAAGACAAGTCAACTGAGCAAGCACCTGTTCTAACCCGTGTGACAGTCTCTCGTTTGCGCACTTTCATTCTGCAATACTTGTTTACTCTTTAGACAGGTTTTATCACTATTTTTCTCTCGTTCATATTAGACAGGTTTTGTCACTATTTGCTAGCGTATGTCTACTATTTTTTCTAGTTTCAATATTTCTAACAACTTATGAGATTTCTTCTTTACACTAACAAACGTATTCCGTGTTGTTTTGTTACAATATAAACAGATTATCCGCGCACAAATATATAAATTGAAATATCGATTTTTAAAAATGAAAGTGTATATTGTATGTATAAGAACATTCCTCGTTGTCGGATCAAGACCTGTTAAAACACACAGTGTCAATGAAATATTAACGTTGTTGTAAATTAGCCGAAGTACACGCCAGGCAAGGCGGTGAGAAGAGACTTTTACCTGCTGTACTTAACTACATGATCCCTCCGAATTAATTTTGAATTAAACTTTACATTGTTGGTATTGTTAAGAAATGTTTTTGAAAATAAAATGCTGTATTTCTGTAGAAAAACGCATTTCAAAGCCTCATATGTTTACATGTGTCCAACTCATTGTTCGCCTTTCAGTTGAGACAAACATGCTCACTTATAGTGTCGTACATTCATCCTTCCACGAATGATTGAATACTTCCGACACATTACATCATCCACGATAACTGATGAGCTTCAGTAGGAGGATTTCTACTTTTTGCCTTTTAATTTTACAGAATATAAAATTACTTTTTGCAGCCCCTTTGCACCAACCGGACTTAGACACATACACTATATATGTATAAACATTATCTTGCTTGCGCACTGCGAGTTGTCTATAACGGACCAACATTTCGACAAGGTCATTACATTTGGCTGGAGAACATGGCTGCCAACACGACTGCTAGGTCAGCGTGTTCTAACCAATTTGTTCGTGTGTACTGCAACACCTCAGGGGTGATTGACGACTTCAGTTTGTCATTTATGAGTTGTGTTTGGTAATGAACGGTGCGGCGTTAAGCAACCAGGATGTATACTACTCACACTTTGCTAAGGGTCACAAAAATTCACAACTTTACTTAAACATAGATTTATAATTTGAAATTGTATCCATTTAAAACTAGATAAATAATGATATGGTAACCCCTCTTTAGGCAAACATCCACTTTAACCTAACCTTATGCACTTGATACGTGAGTAACCATAAAAATGTTTTTTTTTGCAAATCGTGGAACGAGTCACTGACAAGTACACAGCACCTGTGAATATCAGGTATGGGATCCGCAAGTTGCAGTGACATACTGAAACCTAGGATTCATGCTTACAATAAGCTTAGATATTTAAACCAAATTACACCCCACATCATAGTTTCTGTTGAATCAATGGTTTGATCCTTAGCAAAGTGTGAATAGTATATTTTTGCTCTTATGTGTGCGGCGGGTGGTACAGTAGAACCGGTGGCCTTTTCGCGAACACCTGGTGTCCATACTGATTTCAGTGGTCCATCAACTTGTCATCACATATCTTGACTTTCCCGTCAAATATGTCTCGGCAAATAAGCGATACTGATTATTTTATGATATTGTTGTTTCACATCTACATCGTACATACATGCTCGCGATACAGTACACGACGTATATACAATTATTTACCATCTTGTGATGGAAGCAGTATTTCAGAGGCAGTAGTGTCAAGATACATGGAGCCACCGAGGATTTCACATTCAATATTTTTCCACTAAGACACTCAGGTACTGACTCTTTAAGTACAACAACACGTCCTTGCTATTGGGGTGCCAACACCTTACAACGCACTGAAAGAACAAGCAAGTTGAAAACACAAACCCAATAAATCAACTTCAACTTGCCCCCTATCCCCCTCTCTCACACACACATATACACACTCTCTCAATACATCATTGTGTGACTGACAGACATGTGGACGTACAGACATGTTCATACACACGAAGACAAATACATAGACTCCGACACGTACACAGAGAGACACAATATTCACTGACACAAAGGCATATACACAGAGAATCATAACTCATGGGTAGAAAGACACACGCAGAGACAGAGACACACACTTGCTTACACATACACAGAGACTGGCAGACTTGCACACAGACAAACAGACAGACGGACACACACACACACACACACACACACACACACACACACACACACAAAGTACACACACACACACACACACACACACACACACTCTCTCTCTCTCTCTCTCTCCCTCTCTCTTCCACACACAAGTCTGTCTTTAGGGAAACGTTCACCTATGACCAGGTTGTGGTTCTACTATCTACACTGATCAGAGGAACCAGATCGGTGCCTGTCATAGGTAAGTGATAAGAGAGATTTAGTACGTGACGTCACGAGGAAATAACTCTATTTAAGGGACACTCACTGGATGACCGAGTCTGTTATTAAACATATTATATAGTTCATTTCAACGAGTCATAATTTTCAACTGCTGTGAACATACGGATCTGTGGATAAATATAAGTTGATTAGTGAACCGAATCAACGAAACTAGCAATCAAACAATCAATATCAACATATGCGAGTCACGTTGTTGTAAATGAGACCTGGTGGTTGAAACTTTCAGATCACGCTGTGAACAAAACACCCGAGTTTGTCACGACTGGGAGGACAAAAGGCGTGTGGTATAATACCTGGTACACCGTGGCAGCGAGGAATGCGAAGCATGAGTGGAAGACCGATCGTCACCACAGGGGCCGCTGAGGCCTCAGTCCACCTAAGCTACAGTACAACCAGAAATTATTGAGAATTAAGATTGTAATTTTAAAAAAAAATTCACTTATTACTCACGTATTAAATGTGAATATTAGCAGAACATAACTCCAGATTCAAAGACGGGTGAACAGTTAGTTTTTGTCAAGTCACCATGGGCAGCAATGCAGGCTTCAATGCGGCGGGGCATACTACTGATCAAAGAAGTTAGAATGTCGTGGTCCATGCTGTCCCAATATCGGACCACCTCTTTTCATTTCAGCAATATTTGTCAGATTTTTCTTATTGACACTTTCCTTCATAAGTCCCAAAACATTTTCTATTGGATTTGGGTCAGGGCTATAGCTTGGCCAATCGAATAATGTCATATTTTGGGTCCGAAACCAGGCCTGTGAATGCTTTGAACGATGTTTTGGGTCGTTGTCCTGCTGGAAAATCCAAAAGTTTCCATAGAACAAGTGAGCAGATGGAAGTAAATGTCCTCGAGAACATCTGTCTACCGCTCACTGTTCATATTCCCTTCAGATACACAGAGAGGCGTTGCCCTAACACAGATATGCCACCCCACACGTTAAATTTCAGGGGTGGAAATAACCCATTGCCCGACGTCCGAGTCCAGTGTTTTTTTCTGCCGGGCAAGCAAATTTGTATATCACACTGTACCGGTGTCCAGTTGACTTTCCAATGTTTATTATGTTTTTTATTTAAAAAATCAGCAAGAAAACGGTTGGTATAGTGGGAAAATAATCAGGGCAAGTGACTTTACATGTGCCACTGTACCGGTGTACACAAGCACATTTAAACTTATTTCCAACCCTGAATTTCGGACTGTACTTTGGGCGCTGATACTAAGGTTTTTCAGTTTGTTTGGTCCAGAATTTCAGTGTATTAGGAAACAGCCACACAGAACTTTCATCTGAGAAAATCACATTGTCCCAGTTAAATTTCTATGCTGTAAGCACCAGTTTAACCTTCGCTCCTTTTGTTCAGGTTTCATGATCGGTGATGGAATTCCTCGACTTTTCTGCCAACCCATTGCATGCAGCTCAGTTCTAATTGGGTCCTTACAGGCAGCCACAGTTCCTCTATCAATCATATCAGCCTTAAGTTTTCTAAACTCCTTCGTTTGTTTTTAGAAACAAGAATACCAAGCCGCCTCCTGTCACCGACAGTCAATTTTCTGGGCCTACCTGCGCCTCCCTGGTGCTCAATGCCATATCCATTTGCAACATTTTTCAAAACACGATAAACAGTGGACAAAGGGATGCCTGTTCTACTTGAAATCACTTTAGCTGATCTGATGTCCTTGTTATAATACTCTAAAATCAACTTCCTCTTCTCTAAATCATCCATACTGAGGATCACTGAAAATGTCGTCTGCTAGCAAGTAAACAAAGGGGGATAACTCTTCAGAAACTAATGAAACAGGATTAACGGAGTGATATATATGTTATACACCAGCCTCCCATCATTGTGATATATCTGTTATACACAGCCTCCCATCACTGTGATATATATGTTATACACCAGCCACCCATCACTGTGATATATCTGTTATACACCAGCCACCCATCACTGTGATATATGTGTTATACACTAGCCATCCATCGCTGTGATATATATGTTGTACACAGCCTCACATCACTGTGATATGTATGTTATACACCAGCCTCCCATCACTGTGATATACATGTTATACACCAGTCTCCCATCACTGTGATACATAAGTTATACACTAGCCAGCAATCGCTGTGATATACATGTTATACACCAGCCACCCATCACTGTGATATATATGTTATACACTAGCCATCCATCGCTGTGATATATGTTATACACCAGCCTCCCATCACTGTGATATACATGTTATACACCAGTCTCCCATCACTGTGATATATCTGTTATACACCAGCCTCCCATCACAGTGCATATATATGTTATACACCAGCCTCCCATCACAGTGCATATATATGTTATACACCAGCCTCCCATCACTGTGATATATCTGTTATACACCAGCCATCAATCCATTACTGTGATATATCTGTTATTCACCAGCAACCAATCAGTGTGATATATATGTAATACACCAACCACCCATCACTGTTATATATGTGTTATACACCAGGCTCCCATCACTGTGAAATACATGTTATACACCAGCCATCCAACACTGTGATACATGTATATATGTTATACACCAGCATCCCATTGCTGTGAGATACATGTTATACATCAGCCTCCCATCACTGTGATAGATCTGTCATACACCAGCCTCCCATCATTGTCATATATCTGTTATACACCAGCCAAACATCACTGTGATATATCTGTTATACACCAGCCTCCCATCACTGTGATATATCTCTTATACACCAGCCTCCTATCATTGTGATATATATGTTATACACCAGCCACCCATTACTGTGATATATATGTTATACACCAGCCACCAATCACTGTGATATACATGTTATACACCAGCATCCCATCACTGTGATATATATGTTATACACCAGCCTCCCATCACAGTGCATATATATGTTATACACCAGCCATCCATTGCTGTGATATATGTGTTATACACTAGCCATCCATCGCTGTGATATATATGTTGTACACAGCCTCACATCACTGTGATATGTATGTTATACACCAGCCTCCCATCACTGTGATATACATGTTATACACCAGTCTCCCATCACTGTGATACATCAGTTATACACTAGCCAGCAATCGCTGTGATATACATGTTATACACCAGCCACCCATCACTGTGATATATATGTTATACACTAGCAATCCATCGCTGTGATATATATGTTATACACCAGCCTCCCATCACTGTGATATACATGTTATACACCAGTCTCCCATCACTGTGATATATCTGTTATACACTAGCCAGCAATCGCTGTGATATATATGTTATACACCAGCCACGCATTACTGTGATATATATGTTATACGCCAGCCATCCATCGCTGTGATATATATGTTGTACACAGCCTCACTTCACTGTGTGATATGCCATCATGATACATATGTTATACACAAGCCTCCCATCACTGTGATATATCGTTTATACACCAGCCTCCCATCACTGTTATGTATATGTTATACACCAGCCTACCATCACTGTGATGTATATGTTATACAACAGCCATCCATCGCTGTGATATATATGTTAAACACCCTCCTCCAATCACTGTGATATATATGTTATACACCAGCCATCCAACACTGTGATATATATGTCATACACCAGCCTCCTATCACGGGGATATATCTGTAATACATCTGCCACCCATCACTGTGATATATCTGTTATACACCAGACTCCTATCACGGGGATATATCTGTTATACACCAGCCTCCCATCACTGTGATATATATCTTATACACCACCACCCCACCACTGTGATATATATGTTATACACCAGCCTTCCATCACTGTGATATATATGTTATACACCAGCCTCCCATTACTGTGATATATATGTTATACACCATCCATCCATCACTGTCATATGTATGTTATACACCAGCCTCCCATCACTGTGATATATATGTTATACACCAGCCTCCCTTCACTGTGATATATATGTTATACACCCTCCTCCAATCACTGTCATATATATGTTATACACCAGCCATCCAACACTGTGATATATATGTCATACACCAGCCTCCTATCACAGGATATATCTGTTATTCACCAGCCCCCCATCACTGTGATATATCTGTAATACACCAGCAAGCCATCACTGTGATATATCTGTTATACACCAGTCTCCAATCATTATTACATATATGTTATACACATTCACCCATCACTGTGATATATATGTTATACACCAGCCAGCGATCACTGTGATATATCTGTTATACACCAGTCTCCAATCATTATTATATATATGTTAATTATATATATGTTATACACCAGCCGCCCATCACTGTGATAGATATATGTTATACACCATCCACCCATCACTGTGATATATATATGTTATATACACCAGCCTCCCATCACAGTGCATATATATGTATATACATCCACCCATCCTCCCATCACACAGTGCATATATATGTTATACACCAGCCTCCCATCACAGTGCATATATATGTTATACATAATATCCCATCACAGTGATATATCTGTTATACACCAGCCATCAATCCATCACTGTGATATATATGTTATAGACCAGCCACCCATCACTGTGATATATCTGTTATACACCAGCCCCCCATCACTGTGATATATCTGTTATTCACCAGCAACCAATCAGTGTGATATATATGTAATACACCAACCACCCATCACTGTTATATATATGTTATACACCAGGCTCCCATCGCTGTGAAATACATGTTATACACCAGCCATCCAACACTGTGATACATGTATATATGTTATACACCAGCATCCCATTGCTGTGAGATACATGTTATAGATCAGCCTCCCATCACTGTGATAGATCTGTTATACACCAGCCTCCCATCATTGTCATATATCTGTTCTACACCAGCCAACCATCACTGTGATATATCTGTTATACACCAGCCTCCAATCACTGTGATATAACTCTTATACACCAGCCTCCTATCATTGTGATATATATGTTATACACCAGCCACCCATTACTGTGATATATATGTTATACACCAGCTACCAATCACTGTGATATACATGTTATACACCAGCATCCCATCACTGTGAAATATATGTTATACACCAGCCACCCATCACAGTGCATATATATGTTATACACCAGCCATCCATCGCTGTGATATATGTGCTATACACTAGCCATCCATCGCTGTGATATATATGTTGTACACAGCCTCACATCACTGTGATATGTATGTTATACACCAGGCTCCCATCACTGTGATATACATGTTATACACCAGTCTTTCATCACTGTGATACATAAGTTATACACTAGCCAGCAATCGCTGTGATATACATGTTATACACCAGCCACCCATCACTGTGATATATATGTTATACACTAGCCATCCATCGCTGTGATATATATGTTACACACCCTCCTCCAATCACTGTGATATATATGTTATACACCAGCCATCCAACACTGTGATATATATGTCATACACCAGCATCCTATCACGGGGATATATTTGTAATACATCTGCCACCCATCACTGTGATATATCTGTTATACACCAGACTCCTATCACGGGGATATATCTGTTATACACCTGCCATCCAACACTGGGATATATATGTTATACACAATCCACCCATCACTGTGATATATATGTTATAAACCAGCCTCCCATCACTGTGATATATATGTTATACACCAGCCTCCCATCACTGTGATATATATCTTATACACCATCCCCCCACCACTGTGATATATATGTTATACACCAGCCTCCCATCACTGTGATATATATGTTATACACCAGCCTCCCATTACTGTGATATATATGTTATACACCATCCATCCATCACTGTCATATGCATGTTATACACCAGCCTCCCATCACTGTGATATATATGTTATACACCAGCCTCCCTTCACTGTGATATATATGTTACACACCCTCCTCCAATCACTGTCATATATATGTTATACACCAGCCATCCAACACTCTGATATATATGTCATACACCAGCCTCCTATCACGGGGATATATCTGTTATTCACCAGTCCCCCATCACTGTGATATATCTGTTATACACCAGCAAGCCATCACTGTGATATATCTGTTATACACCAGTCTCCAATCATTATTACATATATGTTATACACCAGCCACCCATTACTGTGATGTATATGTTATACACATCCACCCATCACTGTGATATATATGTTATACACCAGCCAGCGATCACTGTGATATATCTGTTATACACCAGTCTCCAATCATTATTATATATATGTTAAACACCAGCTGCCCATTACTGTGATCTATATGTTATACACCATCCACCCATCACTGTGATATATATGTTATACACCAGCCTCCCATCACAGTGCATATATATGTTATACACCAACCTCCCATCACAGTGCATATATATGTTATACACCAGCCTCCCATCACTGTGATATATATGTTATACACCAGCCATCAATCCATTACTGTGATATATATGTTATACACCAGCCACCCATCACTGTGATATATCTGTTATACACCAGCCCCCATCACTGTGATATATCTGTTATTCACCAGCAACCAATCAGTGTGATATATATGTAATACACCAGCCACCCATCACTGTTATATATGTGTTATACACCAGGCTCCCATCACAGTGAAATACATGTAATACACCAGCCATCCAACACTGTGATACATGTATATATGTTATACACCAGCATCCCATTGCTGTGAGATACATGTTATACATCAGACTCCCATCACTGTGATAGATCTGTTATACACCAGCCTCCCATCATTGTCATATATCTGTTCTACACCAGCCAACCATCACTGTGATATATCTGTTATACACCAGCCTCCCATCACTGTGATATATCTCTTATACACCAGCCTCCTATCATTGTGATATATATGTTATACACCAGCCACCCATTACTGTGATATATATGTTATACACCAGCCACCAATCACTGTGATATACATGTTATACACCAGCATCCCATCACTGTGATATATATGTTATACACCAGCCTCCCATCACAGTGCATATATATGTTATACACCAGCCATCCATCGCTGTGATATATGTGTTATACACTAGCCATCCATCGCTGTGATATATATGTTGTACACAGCCTCACATCACTGTGATATGTATGTTATACACCAGCCTCCCATCACTGTGATATACATGTTATACACCAGTCACCCATCACTGTGATACATAAGTTATACACTAGCCAGCAATCGCTGTGATATACATGTTATACACCAGCCACCCATCACTGTGATATATATGTTATACACTAGCCATCCATCGCTGTGATATATATGTTATACACCAGCCTCCCATCACTGTGATATACATGTTATACACCAGTCTCCCTCACTGTGATATATCTGTTATACACTAGCCAGCAATCGCTGTGATATATATGTTATACACCAGCCACGCATTACTGTGATATATACGTTATACGCCAGCCATCCATCGCTGTGATATATATGTTGTACACAGCCTCACTTCACTGTGATATGTATGTTATACACGAGCCAGCCATCACTGTGATACATATGTTATACACAAGCCTCCCATCACTGTGATATATCGTTTATACACCAGCCTCCCATCACTGTTATGTATATGTTATACACCAGCCTACCATCACTGTGATGTATATGTTATACAACAGCCATCCATCGCTGTGATATATATGTTACACACCCTCCTCCAATCACTGTCATATATATGTTATACACCAGCCATCCAACACTGTGATATATATGTCATACACCAGCCTCCTATCACGGGGATATATCTGTAATACATCTACCACCCATCACTGTGATATATCTGTTATACACCAGACTCCTATCACGGGATATATCTGTTATATACACCTGCCATCCAACACTGGGATATATATGTTATATAATAATCCACCCATCACTGTGATATATATGCTATAAACCAGTCTCCCATCACTGTGATATATATGTTTTACACCAGCCTCCCATCACTGTGATATATATCTTATACACCATCCCCCCACCACTGTCATATATATGTTATACACCAGCCTCCCATCACTGTGAAATATATGTTATACACCAGCCTCCCATCACTGTGATATATATGTTATATACCATCCATCCATCACTGTCATATGTATGTTATACACCGGCCTCCCATCACTGTGATATATATGTTATACACCAGCCTCCCTTCACTGTGATATATATGTTACACACCCTCCTCCAATCACTGTCATATATATGTTATACACCAGCCATCAAACACTCTGATATATATGTCATACACCAGCCTCCTATCACGGGGATATATCTGTTATTCACCAGCCCCCATCACTGTGATATATCTGTTATAGACCAGCAAGCCATCACTGTGATATATCTGTTATACACCAGTCTCCAATCATTATTACATATATGTTATACACCAGCCACCCATTACTGTGATATATATGTTATACACATCCACCCATCACTGTGATATATATGTTATACACCAGCCTGCGATCACTGTGATATATCTGTTATACACCAGTCTCCAATCATTATTATATATATGTTAAACACCAGCCGCCCATTACTGTGATATATATGTTATACACCATCCACCCATCACTGTGATAGATATGTTATACACCAGCATCCCATCACAGTGCATATATATGTTATACACCAGTCTCCCATCACAGTGCATATATATGTTATACACCAGCCTCACATCACTGTGATATATATCTTATACACCAGCCAGCCATCACTGTGATATATCTGTTATAAACCAGCCTCCAATCATTATGATCTATATGATATACACCAGCCGCCCATTACTGTGATCTATATGTTATACACCATCCACCCATCACTGTGATATATATGTTATACACCAGCCTCCCATCACAGTGCATATATATGTTATACACCAACCTCCCATCACAGTGCATATATATGTTAGACACCAGCCTCCCATCACAGTGATATATATGTTATACACCAGCCATCAATCCATTACTGTGATATATATGTTATACACGAGCCACCCATCACTGTGATATATCTGTTATATAACCAGCCACCCATCACTGTGATATATCTGTTATTCACCAGAAACCAATCAGTGTGATATATATGTAATACACCAGCCACCCATCACTGTTATACATAAGTTATACACTAGCCAGAAATGGCTGTGATATACATGTTATACACCAGCCACCCATCACTGTGATATATATGTTGTACACTAGCCATCCATCGCTGTGATATATATGTTATACACCTGCCTCCCATCACTGTGATATACATGTTATACACCAGTCTCCCCTCACTGTGATATATCTGTTATACACTAGCCAGCAATCGCTGTGATATATATGTTATACACCAGCCACGCATTACTGTGATATATATGTTATACGCCAGCCATCCATCGCTGTGATATATATGTTGTACACAGCCTCACTTCACTGTGATATGTATGTTATACACGAGCCAGCCATCACTGTGATACATATGTTATACACAAGCCTCCCATCACTGTGATATATCGTTTATACACCAGCCTCCCATCACTGTTATGTATATGTTATACACCAGCCTACCATCACTGTGATGTATATGTTATACAACAGCCATCCATCGCTGTGATATATATGTTACACCCTCCTCCAATCACTGTGATTTATATGTTATACACCAGCCATCCAACACTGTGATATATATGTCATACACCAGCCTCCTATCACGGGGATATATCTGTAATACATCTACCACCCATCACTGTGATATATCTGTTATACACCAGACTCCTATCACGGGGATATATCTGTTATACACCTGCCATCCAACACTGGGATATATATGTTATACACAATCCACCCATCACTGTGATATATATGTTATAAACCAGTCTCCCATCACTGTGATATATATGTTATACACCAGCCCTCCCATCACTGTGATATATATCTTATACACCATCCCCCCACCACTGTCATATATATGTTATACACCAGCCTCCCATCACTGTGAAATATATGTTATACACCAGCCTCCCATCACTGTGATATATATGTTATACACCATCCATCCATCACTGTCATATGTATGTTATACACCGGCCTCCCATCACTGTGATATATATGTTATACACCAGCCTCCCTTCACTGTGATATATATGTTACACACCCTCCTCCAATCACTGTCATATATATGTTATACACCAGCCATGAAACACTCTGATATATATGTCATACACCAGCCTCCTATCACGGGGATATATCTGTTATTCACCAGCCCCCATCACTGTGATATATCTGTTATAGACCAGCAAGCCATCACTGTGATATATCTGTTATACACCAGTCTCCAATCATTATTACATATATGTTATACACCAGCCACCCATTACTGTGATATATATGTTATACACATCCACCCATCACTGTGATATATATGTTATACACCAGCCTGCGATCACTGTGATATATCTGTTATACACCAGTCTCCAATCATTATTATATATATGTTAAACACCAGCCGCCCATTACTGTGATATATATGTTATACACCATCCACCCATCACTGTGATAGATATGTTATACACCAGCATCCCATCACAGTGCATATATATGTTATACACCAGTCTCCCATCACAGTGCATATATATGTTATACACCAGCCTCACATCACTGTGATATATATCTTATACACCAGCCAGCCATCACTGTGATATATCTGTTATAAACCAGCCTCCAATCATTATGATCTATATGATATACACCAGCCGCCCATTACTGTGATCTATATGTTATACACCATCCACCCATCACTGTGATATATATGTTATACACCAGCCTCCCATCACAGTGCATATATATGTTATACACCAACCTCCCATCACAGTGCATATATATGTTAGACACCAGCCTCCCATCACTGTGATATATATGTTATACACCAGCCATCAATCCATTACTGTGATATATATGTTATACACGAGCCACCCATCACTGTGATATATCTGTTATACACCAGCCACCCATCACTGTGATATATCTGTTATTCACCAGAAACCAATCAGTGTGATATATATGTAATACACCAGCCACCCATCACTGTTATACATAAGTTATACACTAGCCAGAAATGGCTGTGATATACATGTTATACACCAGCCACCCATCACTGTGATATATATGTTGTACACTAGCCATCCATCGCTGTGATATATATGTTATACACCTGCCTCCCATCACTGTGATATACATGTTATACACCAGTCTCCCCTCACTGTGATATATCTGTTATACACTAGCCAGCAATCGCTGTGATATATATGTTATACACCAGCCACGCATTACTGTGATATATATGTTATACGCCAGCCATCCATCGCTGTGATATATATGTTGTACACAGCCTCACTTCACTGTGATATGTATGTTATACACGAGCCAGCCATCACTGTGATACATATGTTATACACAAGCCTCCCATCACTGTGATATATCGTTTATACACCAGCCTCCCATCACTGTTATGTATATGTTATACACCAGCCTACCATCACTGTGATGTATATGTTATACAACAGCCATCCATCGCTGTGATATATATGTTACACACCCTCCTCCAATCACTGTGATTTATATGTTATACACCAGCCATCCAACACTGTGATATATATGTCATACACCAGCCTCCTATCACGGGGATATATCTGTAATACATCTACCACCCATCACTGTGATATATCTGTTATACACCAGACTCCTATCACGGGGATATATCTGTTATACACCTGCCATCCAACACTGGGATATATATGTTATACACAATCCACCCATCACTGTGATATATATGTTATAAACCAGTCTCCCATCACTGTGATATATATGTTATACACCAGCCTCCCATCACTGTGATATATATCTTATACACCATCCCCCCACCACTGTCATATATATGTTATACACCAGCCTCCCATCACTGTGAAATATATGTTATACACCAGCCTCCCATCACTGTGATATATATGTTATACACCATCCATCCATCACTGTCATATGTATGTTATACACCGGCCTCCCATCACTGTGATATATATGTTATACACCAGCCTCCCTTCACTGTGATATATATGTTACACACCCTCCTCCAATCACTGTCATATATATGTTATACACCAGCCATCAAACACTCTGATATATATGTCATACACCAGCCTCCTATCACGGGGATATATCTGTTATTCACCAGCCCCCATCACTGTGATATATCTGTTATAGACCAGCAAGCCATCACTGTGATATATCTGTTATACACCAGTCTCCAATCATTATTACATATATGTTATACACCAGCCACCCATTACTGTGATATATATGTTATACACATCCACCCATCACTGTGATATATATGTTATACACCAGCCTGCGATCACTGTGATATATCTGTTATACACCAGTCTCCAATCATTATTATATATATGTTAAACACCAGCCGCCCATTACTGTGATATATATGTTATACACCATCCACCCATCACTGTGATAGATATGTTATACACCAGCATCCCATCACAGTGCATATATATGTTATACACCAGTCTCCCATCACAGTGCATATATATGTTATACACCAGCCTCACATCACTGTGATATATATCTTATACACCAGCCAGCCATCACTGTGATATATCTGTTATAAACCAGCCTCCAATCATTATGATCTATATGATATACACCAGCCGCCCATTACTGTGATCTATATGTTATACACCATCCACCCATCACTGTGATATATATGTTATACACCAGCCTCCCATCACAGTGCATATATATGTTATACACCAACCTCCAATCACAGTGCATATATATGTCGGACACCAGCCTCCCATCACTGTGATATATATGTTATACACCAGCCATCAATCCATTACTGTGATATGTTATATGTTATACACGAGCCACCCATCACTGTGATATATCTGTTATACACCAGCCACCCATCACTGTGATATATCTGTTATTCACCAGCAACCAATCAGTGTGATATATATGTAATACACCAGCCACCCATCACTGTTATACATAAGTTATACACTAGCCAGAAATGGCTGTGATATGCATGTTATACACCAGCCACCCATCACTGTGATATATATGTTGTACACTAGCCATCCATCGCTGTGATATATATGTTATACACACCGCCTCCCATCACTGTGATATACATGTTATACACCAGTCTCCCATCACTGTGATATATCTGTTATACACTAGCCAGCAATCGCTGTGATATATATGTTATACACCAGCCACGCATTACTGTGATATATATGTTATACGCCAGCCATCCATCGCTGTGATATATATGTTGTACACAGCCTCACTTCACTGTGATATGTATGTTATACACGAGCCAGCCATCACTGTGATACATATGTTATACACAAGCCTCCCATCACTGTGATATATCGTTTATACACCAGCCTCCCATCACTGTTATGTATATGTTATACACCAGCCTACCATCACTGTGATGTATATGTTATACAACAGCCATCCATCGCTGTGATATATATGTTACACACCCTCCTCCAATCACTGTGATTTATATGTTATACACCAGCCATCCAACACTGTGATATATATGTCATACACCAGCCTCCTATCACGGGGATATATCTGTAATACATCTACCACCCATCACTGTGATATATCTGTTTATACACCAGACTCCTATCACGGGGATATATCTGTTATACACCTGCCATCCAACACTGGGATATATATGTTATACACAATCCACCCATCACTGTGATATATATGTTATAAACCAGTCTCCCATCACTGTGATATATATGTTATACACCAGCCTCCCATCACTGTGATATATATCTTATACACCATCCCCCCACCACTGTCATATATATGTTATACACCAGCCTCCCATCACTGTGAAATATATGTTATACACCAGCCTCCCATCACTGTGATATATATGTTATACACCATCCATCCATCACTGTCATATGTATGTTATACACCGGCCTCCCATCACTGTGATATATATGTTATACACCAGCCTCCCTTCACTGTGATATATATGTTACACACCCTCCTCCAATCACTGTCATATATATGTTATACACCAGCCATCAAACACTCTGATATATATGTCATACACCAGCCTCCTATCACGGGGATATATATCTGTTATTCACCAGCCCCCATCACTGTGATATATCTGTTATAGACCAGCAAGCCATCACTGTGATATATCTGTTATACACCAGTCTCCAATCATTATTACATATATGTTATACACCAGCCACCCATTACTGTGATATATATGTTATACACATCCACCCATCACTGTGATATATATGTTATACACCAGCCTGCGATCACTGTGATATATCTGTTATACACCAGTCTCCAATCATTATTATATATATGTTAAACACCAGCCGCCCATTACTGTGATATATATGTTATACACCATCCACCCATCACTGTGATAGATATGTTATACACCAGCATCCCATCACAGTGCATATATATGTTATACACCAGTCTCCCATCACAGTGCATATATATGTTATACACCAGCCTCACATCACTGTGATATATATCTTATACACCAGCCAGCCATCACTGTGATATATCTGTTATAAACCAGCCTCCAATCATTATGATCTATATGATATACACCAGCCGCCCATTACTGTGATCTATATGTTATACACCATCCACCCATCACTGTGATATATATGTTATACACCAGCCTCCCATCACAGTGCATATATATGTTATACACCAACCTCCCATCACAGTGCATATATATGTCAGACACCAGCCTCCCATCACTGTGATATATATGTTATACACCAGCCATCAATCCATTACTGTGATATATATGTTATACACGAGCCACCCATCACTGTGATATATCTGTTATACACCAGCCACCCATCACTGTGATATATCTGTTATTCACCAGAAACCAATCAGTGTGATATATATGTAATACACCAGCCACCCATCACTGTTATACATAAGTTATACACTAGCCAGAAATGCACTGTGATATACATGTTATACACCAGCCACCCATCACTGTGATATATATGTTGTACACTAGCCATCCATCGCTGTGATATATATGTTATACACCTGCCTCCCATCACTGTGATATACATGTTATACACCAGTCTCCCATCACTGTGATATATCTGTTATACACTAGCCAGCAATCGCTGTGATATATATGTTATACACCAGCCACGCATTACTGTGATATATATGTTATACGCCAGCCATCCATCGCTGTGATATATATGTTGTACACAGCCTCACTTCACTGTGATATGTATGTTATACACGAGCCAGCCATCACTGTGATACATATGTTATACACAAGCCTCCCATCACTGTGATATATCGTTTATACACCAGCCTCCCATCACTGTTATGTATATGTTATACACCAGCCTACCATCACTGTGATGTATATGTTATACAACAGCCATCCATCGCTGTGATATATATGTTACACACCCTCCTCCAATCACTGTGATTTATATGTTATACACCAGCCATCCAACACTGTGATATATATGTCATACACCAGCCTCCTCCTATCACGGGGATATATCTGTAATACATCTACCACCCATCACTGTGATATATCTGTTATACACCAGACTCCTATCACGGGGATATATCTGTTATACACCTGCCATCCAACACTGGGATATATATGTTGTTATAATAATCCACCCATCACTGTGATATATATGTTATAAACCAGTCTCCCATCACTGTGATATATATGTTATACACCAGCCTCCCATCACTGTGATATATATCTTATACACCATCCCCCCACCACTGTCATATATATGTTATACACCAGCCTCCCATCACTGTGAAATATATGTTATACACCAGCCTCCCATCACTGTGATATATATGTTATACACCATCCATCCATCACTGTCATATGTATGTTATACACCGGCCTCCCATCACTGTGATGATATATGTTATACACCAGCCTCCCTTCACTGTGATATATATGTTACACACCCTCCTCCAATCACTGTCATATATATGTTATACACCAGCCATCAAACACTCTGATATATATGTCATACACCAGCCTCCTATCACGGGGATATATCTGTTATTCACCAGCCCCCATCACTGTGATATATCTGTTATAGACCAGCAAGCCATCACTGTGATATATCTGTTATACACCAGTCTCCAATCATTATTACATATATGTTATACACCAGCCACCCATTACTGTGATATATATGTTATACACATCCACCCATCACTGTGATATATATGTTATACACCAGCCAGCGATCACTGTGATATATCTGTTATACACCAGTCTCCAATCATTATATATATATGTTAAACACCAGCCGCCCATTACATGTGATATATATGTTATACACCATCCACCCATCACTGTGATAGATATGTTATACACCAGCATCCCATCACAGTGCATATATATATGATATACACCAGCCTCCCATCACAGTGCATATATATGTTATACACCAGCCTCACATCACTGTGATATATATCTTATACACCAGCCAGCCATCACTGTGATATATCTGTTATAAACCAGCCTCCAATCATTATGATCATTGTGAT